>NC_090173.1:17932134-18204634 GCF_024679245.1 Pseudorasbora parva
TAAAATGGGCTTACTTTTGGAAATATAACATCTACATTTCAGTGGTAACACATAAGGTGTTGATCGTCTTTCTTTATTATTGTTAGCACTAAAGCGGCGTCTCTTCGGTGCGGTCATTTTCTTAAATGAGCCGCGGCAATGTTTCAAATGAGCTTCTAACGCTGGACAAACACCTTTATCTTCAACGCGATCACCTTGTACCCAAACCATTTCGAAACTAAGGAGCCATTGTCCTCAGATTACAAACAAGCTCCTCGGCGGCGCGTTTGGGGGACTCGTGTTTCGCGCTATGGGGGATTTAAAAAAAGTGACGTGAGTGGAAGGGAGGCGGCAGTGCTAGGGCAGTGTGTGTGTGTGTGTGAGAGAGAGAGAGAGAGAGAGAGAGAGAGAGAGAGAGAGAGAGAGAGAGAGAGAGAGAGAGAGGGAGGAAGGGAGGCTGCAGTGCTAGGGCAGTGTGTGTGTGTGAGAGAGAGAGAGAGAGAGAGGGAGGGAGCGCGGCTCGCGGCTGTTATTTCAAATAGCGCAGCATATTTTAAACTAATCGGTTAACCGGTTTCAACCGGCTAATGAGGCTCGGTGGTCGGTCAAGAAAATGTTTAGTTTTCGCCATCCCTGCACCTGCCATTAAAATATTTCAATATATGGCTATATGGTGAGCCACGCGTAAGAGCCCGTTGCAGCGTCTGTGTCTGAAGTTTGTTTTGAGCGCTTATGCCACCACTCTGGCATAATTACTCTGAGAATTACCCTGGTCTGAACCGCGTCTACTACCGTCTACCTCCATGTTTGTTTATGTATTGCAGCGTGCATGGGCATGCCGTGGCGTGAGGTGCATCTTGACGTAAAATTCTGCCGTAAACGCCTTATCGTGGCGTAAGCGATAGAGCCTAATATAAAACGACAGACATTTTCTATCGTCCAGACGATATATTTCGTCATATCGCCCAGCCCTACCTTTAATAATAAAGTTTTGCTTCATATTCTCGAGAAAATGAGTTTTTCCCATACGCAATACTCGTTCCCTCTCTCAGGGAACCGAGGTTACGAAAGTAACCGAGTACGATCTGTGTATTAAAGTGAAAGCTGTGAAATATATAGTACCTACTGCTATATATGTTGTCAATAAACAGATCCTGCTCTTGAATGAGCTTTAATAAGAACATTTACTACTTGAATGCTGCTGTTAAATGCTCTGGCGAGTAGCTGTGGGCGGGGCCTAAACAGTGTGTCATCAAGCAGCTTGTTCTGAGACACTGCTTCAGAACAAAAAGGAGGAGAAGGTGTTTTTTTGTGGGCCCTGATCAGACAGAACGAGTTTTTGCAGTGAGAGGACTTCGTTTTTGAAGGACCGCTCTGAGCGTTGGAATTGAAAAAAATCAACTCGGAGCAGAAAAGTAGCTTTTTTCTATTGACCAATCTAATGAATGGAGAGGCGGGCCTTCCGCTGTGGTGACCGTTATCTTGATTAGACTGACAAGACAGCTGATTCGGCGGTTTCCTAGAAACATTGAAAAAAACTGCAGCGCGCTGCTCTTTTCTAAATTAAAAAACGTCAACCAAAAAAGGCGTGAGATGTGCCTCACATTTTCAAACCTGAAAAACGCATTCTGATCAGGCATTCAGGGTGGTTTTGTGTACAGACACTGCCAAAACACATTTAAGTTCAAACACCATTTTGAATGATAGGCCCCCTTTAATGTGTAACATATGTGTTGACTAATATGGTGCATCACACACCAAAGACTCGTGCTTTGCCTCAGCAAGTAATTGACGACAATTTCTACTCACTTGTTGAGATAAATGCGTTTCTCGGTGAATTGTCCAGCGCCGTAGGTGGGGTCCTCATAGGGTTCGTTCTGCACCACCTCCACTCCCTCTCCTCTCTCGCTCTGCTCGTGGCTGTGCTTGCTGATCATGTACAGCTGGCCAATCCTGTACTAGAGACAGAGACACAAAACAGTCAGGACCTCCATGCCCCAACTCACTTAAAACGTAACATATTTTACCCACAAATTAAGCACAAAAGTATAATTTGGTGTTTATGCCTATGCATAGTGTAAAATAACTGTATCCGCATAAATTTCAACATCCGAATAGTACAAACATACTGTACACAATTTTTTTTTAACTGTGTATCCACCATGTTTTTAACATAAGAGTAGATATGGCAATTTGTAAATATTGAATGACTGGCTTCTGTTTTAGCTATACAAAAACATTTTGTTTTTCTGCTTAATATTGCAAACTGGTATTAGTTTAATGTATTGTCATAATTATAAACACACTGGTTTGTAGCAAAACTATTTTTACCGTTTACTATACTTTGTTATTCTTCTAGTTATTTGCCTACAGCGTTTAGTGAGTCGGAAGCATCACAAAATCACAGAAAATAGCTTATTTCCATGGTGCATAAGTAAGGTGGTTACCCCAAAGACTTCATATACCAAAGACGGTGGACTCATATTACTTGTGAATGGGAGAAAGTACAACACGCAATATGGCGGATTAAGTCCCGCCTTAGAAATAAAATAGCCAATTGCTGACAGTTGCATCACTGCAGCTGCCCTCACTAATGGCTTGAAAAGGAATTTGATACTCCACAATTGACTTTTTTTCAGTGTAGCAACACAATAATTTTTTGGCAGGAATGAAAATAAGGCTGTGATGGATAGAAGTACAGTATACTTCTGTTTGGATTCACAGCCTTGTTTTCATCTGCCTTAAACTAATGTGGATGCATTCACTAATGTGGATGTGCAGCTTGCACATTCGCATTGATTTTTTGCATTAATAATCCGTCCTTAAAGGGTTATTTCACCCAAAAAGCCCAGAGCATATGCAGTCTATGCACACTTTCCTGTCCAATGTCATGTGATTTCAGCTGTTTGACAGTTTGACACGCGATCCAAACTGCTGAAATCACGTGACATTGGCGATCCGAATAATTGATCGATTCATTGATTCATGGCAGTTTTTCTAATCTTTTTTTGAGGAACACGGAAAAGAAGCCAATGCTGAATAAAGTCGTAGTTTTTGTTATTTTTGGACCAAAATGTATTTTCGATGCTTCAAGAGATTCTAATGAACTAACTGATGTCACATATGGACTACTTTTTATGTTTTTATTCCCTTTCTGGACATGGACAGTATAGTGTGCATAGACTGCGTATCCTCTGGGACTAAATACAAAATATCTTAAACTGTGTTCAGAAGATGAACGGAGGTCTTACGGGTGTGGAACGACATTAGGGTGAGTCATTAATGACATCAATTTCATTTTTGGGTGAACTAACCCTTTAAGGTGGCAAAACTGATCAAGAAAAGAAATGGAGGATTCTGAACAAATACAACAAACTACTGAAAATGCAACAACAAGAGATGGCACTGCTAAAGCTAATGCACGCTCGTGTGAGGGGCAACTCTAGTTAAACCAGTACAAATACATTTTTATGGGTAATATATTCTGGATAGAAATCGTGCAGAAAAGAGTCTTTCTTCATTTCGTCTGCAATGTATTCATCATTTTGTCCATGATGTCAACAATGTGTAATACATGTAGTAGCTGTTAAACAGATCTCTTTGCTTTTAAATGAATTAACTGAAATTATTGGAGTCCTGGAGTGCCCCTTTTAAAAAGGTATAGTTCACCCAAAAATGTAAATCACCCTATGATTTACTCAACTTCAAAACATCCTAGGTGAATTTGACTTTCTACTTTAGTGTAACGGGTGTAAAGAGTGGTTATTTCAGTCAAAGTTGCTCTTCTATCAGCTTGAATCAGTCGGCCCATTCTCCTCTGACCTCTAGCATCAACAAGGCATTTTCCCCCACAGGACTGCCGCATACTGGATGTTTTTCCCTTTTTACACCATTCTTTGTAAACCCTAGAAATGGTTGTGTGTGAAAATCCCAGTAACTGAGCAGATTGTGAAATTCTCAGACCGGCCCGTCTGGCACCAACAACCATGCCACACTCAAAATTGCTTAAATCACCTTTCTTTCCCATTCTGACATTCAGATTGGAGTTCAGGAGATTGTCTTGACCAGGACCACACCCCTAAAGGCATTGAAGCAACTGCCATGTGATTGGTTGATTAGATAATTGCATTAATGAGATATTGAACAGGTGTTCCTTATAATCCTTCAGGTGAGTGTACATCTCAATAGTAAAGATGACAAGATCACAATTTCTGTTTTGTGCAGACTTTAAACACACTCGTAAAGTAGCATCAAGTTATAGTATATCTGATTTCTGATCAATCCTCTCCTAAATGTCACATAACTGGCCACTTTATATGTCAGTCAGGCTGTCTGCTCCTGTTAATTGTCAAAATAACCAATAATGTGGACAAGATTAAGATTAGGGAAAGCTTTTGGTCCTTCACAAAAACAAGTTCCAGCCCATAACACAAGTCAGTAGAAACATACCGCAGCCTCACAATCACGAGGGTTATGCTCTGCCTGATACAGGATGAAGTATCATACGTTTTGGAGTGTATGACAGCTGTTACAGCTGCTTATCTGTGTGAACAGAACAGGCCTCGGGCATCTGTTCAGCTTTCTGCATTAACTGCCACACTGGAGACACGCAATGATCCTTATCAAGCCAGTCATAGATGTGAAGTATGACCACAGCCCTGCAGCTCATGTGGTTTTATTTATAGGTCAATGATCAGATATGACGTACTTCTCATTTTAAAGCCTTCAGGCTGGGTAGAAGCAAGATGAACATCTTCGCAATCTTAATTCTCTTTGCTTACTCTTAAGTACTTGTTATGAATAAAAAACAATGTGAGAGTCTAGTATTAATACTACATCAGCTATGCCATCCTCTCCCGTGGCCTCATGGGATAGTAAAGTGTCCATCGTATGCACACTTCAGAATCTCGCGAGGAGTAGTAGGTCACCCAAGGATGTGATTTGGGATGCAGCCAAGGTCTTCAGGATCCCCCCCCCCCCCCCCAAACCAAACCAGTTCAACAGAAACTCCGCCCCCTGCAGCTGATTATTATGATTTTATTGGTCATGCCAATCACAGTAAGGATTGCCTGCATCAAACACTAATCAATAAACCTACACGTCACTGTAACCTTAACCAATGAAGTGAGCTGCAGAGCGGGATTTCCGCTGAACTGGTTTGGAAAAAGAAAAAAGAAGAAAATAATGCCTTGAGGAATACTAGAAAGGCAGGTGAGTTTGATCAAGGTAGGAGCAAAAACCTGCAGAAAAGTGGACCTCGAATGGCCAGAGCTAAGAAACCCTGGGCTAACAAGTCATTTACACCGGGGGTGCAAAAACTCCTGAGTGAGTTTAGTTCAAACCCTGCTCCAACACACATACATTTAGCTTTTAAATAAGCCTGAACGACTTGTGTAGCAAAGGCAGGCCTATGTTGTTATGGGAAGAAGGAGGCGGGAAACAGCAAACGCTCATTATCACTCACGCCACCAGCCTCGCCCCGTTCCCACGGTCCCTCTGCCTCGACTGCTTGCCACAACTTGATTGGCTTGATCAGGTGTGTTTAATTAGGGTTCAAGCGAAACTGTGCAGGAATTGAGGCTGAATCCTCATTCACTATTCCCTATGTTAGTGCACTAATACAGTTTACTTGAAGGAGTGAATGAAAACGATTGAGTGAATTTGGACTGCTGTTATTGCGGTGCGATGTGAGATTGAATGAGTGCACTCAATAATGTCCACTATGGTTTCGGACACCACTACAAATGGCTGTTCCCTCAAATAATGCCCTATTTGAGGGTATAGGGGTCGAGTTTTGCATTCCTGGTTCATGCTAATGCCCATTAGAGTGTCTCTGGTGGTGACACTGACAATGCAAGATATATTTGGTGTTTTATCATGAACTTTGACACAAAGATTCTCTATTTGACAAAGATTGAGTTTTTTGCCTTTAAAACCCTAAGACACAAGGTAGTGAAATGAAATATTGTATGGTCTAAATTAGTGTTGGAGAAAGTTACTTTTGAAAGTAGTGCATTACATAAGTACATAGTAGCTAAGGCCACCTAATATAAAGTGGGATTGAGACTTCTAAAAACCTTTGCGGGTTAAAGAAAAAACGTAAAGAATTTTATTTGTAATAGAATATTTCTATTCACAATAAGCTAGGATAGGAAAAAGTATTTTAACCGTTTTGTTAAAAATTAGACACTTCAACTTTAATTTGCTTTTAACCTAGTAGATACCCAGTGCCATTCCAGCCATAATTCCTCTTAGAGAAGAAATGACACTTCAAACATTCATATTCGATGTCTAATGCGATCACTATGTGCTACACACATCAATATTTAACCTCCACTCTCCCCTGAAGCATGCCATGCTCAACCTTCACCTCCGTTCATCTGAGCTTTTTAAAAAAGCATGGCTCTTTGTTTGATTAATGAGATATTGTCCTCATTGTCATCCTCTGAAATCCAATTAAAGCTGCAGAAAAAGCGAGAGAACAAGAGCAGCTATGGGGTTCAAGTGGTGGTGAATAATTCATTGCTACCACTTTCACTTTGTGTGTGACGGACAGGCGCGAGGAGAGATGAGAGGACGGACAGACTACATGAGAGTGCATTAAGTGTTGGCGGTGAAATGAAATTTTAAAAATAAATAAATGAGGCAGGGATTGAGAAGTGTGTGCTTTGCACATCCCCCAGGCAGCTGCTTGATCCTCTGCGATAGCGTCTTTTTTGTTCTTTTAAGCGTAACTCTAGTATCACCCACAGCAGTACTCTGTTACCTGCAGAGTGCCTGTGTTTCATGGGAACAGACTAACTTAATGGCGAGTCATTAGATTGTGCGGTCAGGCTGCTCTTTGAGAGCTCTTGAGGGCTGCCCTGATTGTGTTGGGAAGAGAAAACTGTGGTTTTTGTTTCTACGGAAAAACCTCTCTCGGGCACACTGAAGAAAGACTTCAAATCACGAGCACAGAGAGGTTCATGCACTGCAGTGAACTGACTACAGTATGTGTCAACAGCATGTTTGAAAGGAATTCGAGTGGTGTCTTAATGCAAAACTTCCCACCAGGGTCGCCACTTTAACAACTTGCTAGGTTTAGCAAAAGATGCTAGGTTGTGATGGTAATTTGATTTAGGGGTTGATAAGGTATTGCTAGAGTGTTCTTGATTGCTGATAGGGAATTTCTAAGATATTTTATCTTGTTGCTAGAGCCTTGATTTGGTGTTCTTGGTTGTTAATAGGGCACTGCTAATGTGTTTTGGGTTGATGCGAGTGTAACAGAGGCCAGCTACTAGTATTTATTGAGCAAGTAAACCTCACTCCCCTGACCTCAAGACATGCTATGGGGCGGCAGTGGCTCAGTGGTTCATGTAGGTTGTCTACAAACTGAAAGGTTGGTGGTTCAATCCCCGGTTCCACCTGACCAAGTGTCGAGGTGTCCTTGAGCAAGACACCTAACCCCAGCTGCTCCCGATGAGCTGGATGGTGCCTTACATGGCTGACATCGCCGTCGGTGTATGAATGGGTGAATGCGAGGCAATATGTAAAGCGCTTTGGATGGCCATAGGGTCTGTTAAAAGCACTATATAAACGCAGTCTATTTACCAGAGGTGGAAAGAGTAACAAAATATTCTACTCAAGTAAAAGTACTGTTACTTCAATGAAATTTTACTTAAGTACAAGTAAAATTACTGGTCTAAAAATTTACTCAAGTAAAAGTAAAAAGTAGCTCATTTAAAATGTACTCAGAGTAAAAGTTACTTAGTTACTTTTTTAACAGTGGGGGTGGGGGACTCTCCCCTGTAGGGTTGTGATAGAATGAGATTTTCACGATATGACAACTATCTCAGAAAACATCAATTAAACATTTACTGTACCTATTATTAAATGATGGTTATTATCACTTGTTAAAATGATGTTAAATGAATGAAGAAGATTGGTCTTTTTTTTATTTGGTTGAACAAATGCTTTATTATAACAAACTTAAAACCATTTGTTTATTTTGTTTATCAAAATTTCAATAAAACGTATTATACGTCTAATAAACTAAATTCAATAAATTATTATGAATTAGATTAACAACTTATTTTTATCATTAATTCGTAAAAATGTTTAAGAATAATAGAGTCCATATGTAGTAGATGGAGCAGCTCATTCACAGAGAGAACAAGCAGATCATATATTCATATAGCATTCAATGTGTAACGAGTAGAAATATAGTGTGGCCCCTTTAAGAGCTGCGCGCGCTCCCTGAAAACGAGTTCTGCATCTTGTGTAACTTATGTGCGCACTGAGTTTTGAGCTCCCATGTGTGGGGATTATTCTCTGTTCTTCTGTTGCTAACAGTCAGTTATTTTGTTTTATTGAGTAATGCTGCTGTGGACGGAAATGGAGTTTGTGATGAGAGTTCAGCGGGAAATAAAGCGCGATCTGTTTGACGTCAATCGCCTCCGTGTTTGCATCCACTCCAGATATATTAAGTGAGCTAACGTTATCCGCATTTTTCACCCGGACACAAGCGTTACAAATGTTGTGCTTTAATGTTCACAGACCATGTCGCGATTTGATTTATTTCTAAGGCCTACAGCTCTACATTCGAGTTTATCGTTCATTCCACCAGTTTGCGTGTATTACACCAAATCTACGTTATAATGTAAAGTTAATGTTCATGACTGGATTCCGGGATTCCCTCTGCGTCACAGAAATCAATCGCCCTAAGTTATAAACATACCTTTATTTGCACAGAGGGATGTGTGCCCGAACATGTTCTATGTGTTTCTTCATTTGCATCCACATTTTGTGCAAATTTGATATCCTCCAGGACAACACCACATTATTATTTTCTATATCCAAAGTATTTCCATACTAGCCAGGAGTTCACGACGGCGTTTTGCTTTCACCTGGGTCTGCGTCACTGACATCTGTCTTGTTTGTCTCCATCTGATATTTGCGCGCATGTTCTCTCCCGCGCCCCGCGCCGTCTATTCAATATTAGTCATTTCCGGATCGCAGTGTTTTTCCTCCTCTCTTTGCATTAATGATTTATTTTTACTCAGTAACGGATGTGGTTTAAAATGTAGCGAAGTACAATACTTTAATCAAAATGTACTTAAGTAAAAGTAAAATTACAGATTTTTAAAACTACTTAAAAAAGTAGAAGTACACAGAAAAACTACTCAATTACAGTAACGCGAGTAAATGTAATTCGTTACTTTCCACCTCTGCTATTTACCATGCTCTAGCGACTGATGCTAGAGGTTGCAACCTTTAGCCTCTCTGTTAGAGCGTCCGACTTTCATGCGGGCGGACCCAAGTTTGAGTCCCGCTTGGAGCGGGTGATCCGAGCAGGAGAGGTACACACACATGAATAAATGAATGAATGAAAACATTTATATAGCGCTTTCATATGTACTACTGTACACCCAAAGCGCTTTACACATGTCAGGGGTCTCTCCTCAACCAGTGTGCAGCATCCACTTGAATGATGCGACGGCAGCCACAGTACAATGGCGAACGTGGGCTCACCACACACCAGCGATAGGTGGCGAGGAGAGAGGGTGATAGAGCCAATTCAGTGGTTGGGGATTATTAGAAGGACATGATTGGTAAGGGCCAATCAAGGGAATTTGGCTAGGACACTGGGGTTACACCCCTACTCTTTTCGAGAATGTGACGACTCCTGTGTTTAGTGGGGTTTCCCCAGGCTGAGGAGGATGGTTTGCTGGCTCCGCCCTCAACTGGCTGTTCTCAGATAGCTTGATTAAGCACACCTGTTGCTGACATCCTGTTGGGCCTTGTTAAAAGGAGTCTAAGGAAAAGGCCCAAGGGCGTGGCAGGCTGGACGTGATTATTGTTTTGCATTTGTTTGACTTTGTTTCTTTGGTACATCCAACACTACAACAGCACATTACCCTTTCATGCATTCCTTACACAACACACTGATTCCTGACTGTTGCATTTAATACTGTTTCTTTTCTGTATAGTTCTATTTTGTTAATAAATTTCGTATGCGGAGTATGCGGGTGCTGAGCTTGTGGTGGATCCATAAGCAAGAGTCAAAGCCTTGAACTTGCGGGCAGCAAGGGGGTTGTTTTGGGTTGTTGTTAAGAGCACTGATAGTGTGTTTTGGGTGTTTTTGTTAGGGAATTCTTAAGATGTTTTGGGTTGTTACTCGTGTGTTGAGAGTTCTGGCTGGATGCTAGAACACTGATTGGGTGTTTTGGGCAAGTACTAATGCATTACTGGGGTATTCTCGGTTGTTGCTAGAGCAATGATTGGGTGTTTTGATGGGTGCTAAGGCATTACTGTGGTGTTTTTGGGTTGTTGTTGTCAGGGCAGAGATGAGCAATGCCTGTCCCAGTTTGCTGCTGTCCTGCAGAGTTTATCTCCAACCCTGAAAAAACTCTTTCTTTCTGTAGCCACATTGTGCATGAATTGAACACCACCACAAAGTCGTAAATAACAGTGAGAAGTTCTGGATTTTCTTTAAAGGGATAGTTCACCTAAAAATGAAAATTGTCATCATTTACTAACCCTCAACATGTTCCAAACCTGTATGAGTTTCTTTGTTCTGCTGAACACACAAAAAAGATATGTTAAAGAATGTTTGTAACAAAGCAGAGAGAACAACCATTCACTACCATAGTATTTTTTTCCTACTATGGCAGTGAATGGTTGTTCTCTCTGCTTTTTTACAAACATTCTTCCAAATAACTTTTTTTGTGTGCTCAGCAGAACAAAGACACTCATACAGGTTTGGAACAACTTGAGGGTGAGCAAATGATGACAATTTTCAATTTTAGAGGTGAACTATCCTGATCTGTACGAGATCTGTACGAGTCAGGGGCGTGTCCGTGAGAAGCAAGCTGGTATCAATGGATGCAAAGTCTGTAGTTGAATATAACGGGTATTTAGCAGTGGTACTGTCATGCTGTCTCATTTACAACAAAGTAAGCTAGCATTGTAATATAGCCAGCAATTAGCCTAATATATATTATTATATATATATATATATATATATATATATATATATATATATATATATATATATATATATATATATATATATTAATTAGGCTATTTGCTAATGGTCCGCATTTGTTTTCAATCCTCAAATAAAGATTCAAACGGTCATGAATCAGCGTATTGATTCATGATTCGGATCGCCAATGTCAAGTGATTTCAGCAGTTTGGCAGTTTGACACGCAATCCGAGTCATCAATCAATCCGCTGATTCATTACCGTTTGAATCTTTATTTAAGGATTGAAAACAAACGCGGAAGAGAAGACAATGCTGAATAAAGTTTTTTTTTTGGGACCATTTTTATTTTTCGATGCTTCAAGAGATTCAAAATGAACTAACTGATGTCACATATGGACTACGTTGATGATGTTTTTATTCCCTTTCTGGACATGGACAGTATAGTGTGCATAAACTTATACGCTCTCTGACTAAATCTAAAATATCTTAAACTGTGTTCTGAAGATGAACGGAGGTCTTACGGGTGTGGAACAACATTAGGGTGAGTCATTAATGAAATCAATTTCATTTTTGGGTGAACTAACCTTTTAACTGAAAAGCTGCAAATTCACAAGAACATTCTCTTGGTTGCCTGTCTGATTGTTTTATCATAGCATCACCAGCACATACAGCAGGCACTTATACAAACAGTTCAGAAATGCTTTAAAACCCTCCCAGATGATGTATTGTCAAGGAAAGCGCTATTGAGAAGACTCGTAAAAGACTCGGGCAACAGGCTGTTGAGAGTAGGCGAGCAATGGTAACAGATGACTGTAGAGCCATTATCTACACAATACTCCTCAAACTCCACTATATCATTAAACCACGAGCAGCAGCGCTCCGCGTTTGCATTCCGCCTATTTGTTACTAATTAGAAAGCTTAAGGGGATTCTGTGCCCATGAAGAACAGCAAATGAACTGAGATCTTGACAAGAACAACTTCAAGCACTCCAGCTGTCTATAACAACAAACTGCTGGTTTGTCCACAACAGTTTTATCTTTTCAACCTTTGTATGTCTTTCAGACTGAACAGGAGAGACATTTATAGATTTTTTTGCACTCTCTAGGATTAAAAACAACCGAAAACAACTAAATCATTGAAAATGAATTCCACTTTAGAAGTGATCACTTTCATGCTGTTTTTTTACGATTTTCGAAACACGACAGTCCCCTTTAAGGAAAAAAGCACTCGAAGATATTTCTGCAGACAAAGCAGCAACAAAGCAGAATGTGTTTGGAGTGACATAATGTTGGATAAAAGACAAATATTATAACAATTTTGTAACTATTCCTTTAAGACTGCACCAGACTCGTGAATTTAGCTGACATAGATAAGTTTTCACAAAACCTTCAAGCTCTGTTATTAGAGCAGACTGAATAAACACTGTTTACCAGAGCCATTACCTTGGCTAATTATGCCCTCCTTTCAGAGGACGGAGAACACTTTGATTTTAAACCAATACCTCACACTTAACTACCTAGAGCGATGTGAATTGTTTATTTAACAGTGCTAAGCAGTCTGCATCAGATGAAGGGAGGGCTAATCAAACAGCAACTGTTCTTCTAGAAAGCTCAATCAGAACAAAGAGCACAACAGTTTCTTATCAACCCACGCAAGGTACAAGCTGTACATGAGCCAAAACAAGCTATATGTTATACTGTAGAGATACCATGACATTATAGTACAGCTTGAATGCCATATTCTGTACAATGCAAGGTCACAGTAAACAACTGATGAGGGAAGGCTCCGGTCTGACCCCATCCCCTTTTTTCAGTAGCCCTGACCAAGGTATTTACAAAGCAATCCAAGGTACTTTCAAAAGGTACCAATAATACCATGCTACATATTATTGTCCTGGTGTCATATATTACAACACAATAGTACCTTGTCACTAGTATGGACATTTTCAACATTTGCAGTCTGTTGAACAAATGTAATGTATCATATTTCATCACACACTTTCTTGGAAATTTGTTATTATTTTAAGTTTTGGTGAATTGGTTGTGAATTAATTAGCTATTTTTTGTACAATCTGCTTAAACCATAGCCTAGAAATCTAGACGCACCCTAGCGGCAGCAAATCTAATCTGCCCGCGAGTGTCGTCTAGCAACTCTCAATACCCTTCTGAGCTGTAATCACCTAACTCTTACTGGGCCAATCACAGTGTGTATAGAGTCGGTGGGCGGGGCTATAATGACGACGGCCGAGTTGCGTTTGCGTGCTTCTAGTAAACACAGAAACTGGCGAACGGCGGTCTTTCGAATCAGCTTTGACCGCGACTCTGGAAGACTTGGAGTTAAGCTTTTCTCTGAGAAAAGAACAAAGAACGGCACTGAAGTCATTCTTAAAAAGGGAAGATGTGTTTAATCTATCAACAAGCTCCCAACAGTGTTTTTGAGCGTTTGAAGGGCACTTGGGGAAGTGGACGCCATTTGTAGGGGAAGTCCAAATGAAA
Organism: Pseudorasbora parva; assembly: GCF_024679245.1. Lineage (NCBI taxonomy): Eukaryota > Metazoa > Chordata > Actinopteri > Cypriniformes > Gobionidae > Pseudorasbora > Pseudorasbora parva. The sequence goes on from NC_090173.1 coordinate 17,945,576, forward strand.
TGTAACAACATAATACCTTTACAAAGGGCCCTTCCACATGTCCATTAGTGAAGTAATGACCACTTCAAGGAAATAATTTAATCGTTATGGGATGACGAGTCCTAGCGATTTGAAAGGTAAATGGTTCGAGTTAAAGGGGTAATGAATTGAGAAATATACAGTGGGGCAAAAAAGTATTTAGTCAGCCACTAATTGTGCAAGTTTTCTCACTTAAAAAGATGAGAGAGGCCTGTAATTTTCATCATAGGTACACTTCAACTAGACAGAATGAGAAAAGAAAATCCAGAAAATCTCATTGTCTGATTTTTAAAGAATTTATTTGCAAATGATGGTGGAAAATAAGTATTTGGTCAGCTACAATTCATATCCTTGAACAAGAGAAACATGCATTTAAGCCAATGAGATGTGAACAGCCTGCTGATATTTCTGTTATGATATCAATATCATGATAACGAATACTGAATCTGTTCGCGTCTTTCACGTTTTATCATTAAAGCTTTTTTTTGCATTTGTCAAAGTATATTATTTGCCTTAATATTAAATAATTATTCATTAATATAATGTATTCATTTCATTTTCAGGGATGAAAACACTTCAATCTTTTCAATTATTTCTGCAGAAATGCCATGATATGGGCGTAAGAGTCACAAGTTTTTGTGTTTTAAGTTTTTTTTTTTGTTGTATTAAATGGTAATTTTTATTTGACATTTGAAAAATAGAAATGTCACATTCTCACATTCTCTCAAATTGTACGATTGAATATAGAGTCAAATGGGAAACACTTTATAACATGTTACAAATGTATTAGGCCTGATATATTTTTTAAATAATAAAAAAGTTGTAGTATTGTTGAAGTAACAATAAACTACAGTGTTTGTGTCCATTAACATATAATATCATATTTGATAATATCAAATATCATAGGCTATTTTCTGTCAGTATTATTTGTACCAACATGAATGTGAACAAAATAATACTAATATATCTATAGTCAAAGGGGAAACAATTTACAAAATGTTGTACATTTATTCTTTTTTTTTAATAAAACGTATAGTTTTAGCCTGTTTCCATGAAATATACTGTCTTTGTATTCATTGATATTAAAGGAACTGTATGTAAGAAATGTATTTCAATTAATCATAAAATGACACTTATATATCACTAGACATTAAGAAATCATGTTCATTTCAAATAATTATATCACTGACAACAGTAGTCCGGCCAGGATATTGTCATTTTAAAAGTTGTTGTTGCAGCTATTATATGAACCGAAAAGTGACTTTATTTAAAAGTATCGTTGGTAAATATTGTAGACATCGATCCGATCAAAATTTATGAGAAAACAGCTTATATTTGACAAAAGAAAATTACATAAAAGGATAAGGCAACTATGACTGTTTAAGCCCCGCCCATCACTTCGGTTCTGTGGAAGGGCTTCTGAAACGGGTGTGCTGCGGGGCTGCAGCTGGATACTACTGACAGTGGCTGGTGAGCAAAAAAGTTAAAGGAAGTGTATCTAAGATTGTGGCCAAAACTGGTACTGCAATCACTTTCAAATGACTCGAGGTTGCCAGATAGGCTGCAGGATCAGCAAGAGCGTTTGTGAGCAGCTGTGGTAACTAGAGCAAATCTGGCAACCGCTTAACCACTACTGACTTCGTGATTGGTCGATAGGTGGAGGGTGGAGCGTCAGGCCAAAACACAACATGTCAACATCAGCATCAGTTGAGGGCTGCAACAACAACTTTAAATGACAATATCCTGGCCGGACTACTGTTGTCAGTGATAGAAGTATTTAAAATTAACTTGATTTTTTTAATGTCTAGTGACATATCAGGGCCATTTTACAATTCATTGAAATGCATTTCTTACATACAGTTCCTTTAATGTCAAGCCCTGTCGTCATGCATTCCATATGAAGTTTATATAAGTTTCATAGGTATGAAATGGGTTTAATAGTAGAAAGTTTTGTTAAATATTTTCCAAATGACACACAAGGGCCCTTTCCCCTTAAAGTCCCCACTTCTAGGGGTGCTCACTTCTGATCGAAATTCACTGTTGTGAATCGTGAGGATGAGAAAATGATAACAGAATGATTATTTTTGGTTGAACCATCTCTGATCTCCCAGTCTGACCATTTCCAATGGCGAAAAAAACATGTATAAAGAAAGTAAATGGGGTCCATTTTGTTTGTCTTGAATGCCTTTGTAGCCAAAAAAAACTGCTTTCATATGGCTTATTCATTTATTACAAGAACCATATTCTCTGTAAAATTGCCAAAGCAGGAGGTTTCAAGGTCTCACAACCACTTAAAATGGTGTTGTTAGCCCAGAGCATTCCAGGTTAAACAATGGATTGGACAGCACCGATTATTTAGGATATCCTAGCCACCCGAGTGTTGATTAGATCAAATTCAAGCCCACTGGCGTAGTTTTACAGAGGAAGCATTGGGGGCTGTATTTATGAGACAGCATCCTGTGTTTGCACGCGTGATTGATAGTGTTGCTGTGAGCCTGGGGTGAGCAATGTGTTCTTAACGCGATTCAGCATTAGCACCCGTGGTGATGAAACAGAACGGCACGGGACAATGCAGGAACATGGGGGATGGAAGGGAGGAGCTGAGAGAGGAGACCCTGGCAAGGTGCCCTTTTCCCAGGACGAGTGGAGTGACTGTCAGGTAAATGATTGGAGGGTCTGCGCACATCGGTTGCCGTTATCTCCACCTCATCCATCACTGCTGGAGAGAGTGCAGCCTCAGCGCTAGCGCAGCATCTAACATGGGCCAATGGAGTGTCAGGGAACTATATGGGGAGATGAAAGTGTGTATTTATGGGTGTTTCTTCGGCTATGGGCACTTTTGGCCCTATGGGCTTTTAGAAATGATCACTTTAGAAACTATTAAAAATGAAAAAAATTGACAATTGCAGTATTTATTCTAAATGATTTATACATGTACATTTTTTTTAAAATTCATGTGTATTCATAGTCTTTAATCAAACCTAAATGCGTTAACTGGTGTGAGGGCGGAGCAACCTGTCACTCACATTAGATCCAACAATAGCAAACCACAACCAACCATCCAATCAATTAACTATGGACAAAGTTAAGCCCCGCCCTAGATTTACTCATTTGACTCCTAGAGTTTCACTCAAGCCGCAACCTCCCCCCAGTTTCTCTTAAAGCCAATACGGAAGTGTTTTAAACTGCAATTCATCGAAGGGAGCAGAATCTCATTGAGCCCCATTTTAAAATTCCCAACTTTAGGACAGAGAAAAAAACATGTTTACAGCCTGGTACAAATTGTTGTTTTGGTCACAATGTGGAAAAGACTATCACAACTTTCGTTTCAAGGTGACTCTCACTCGTTTCTTTAATGTGTCCTCCAGTGGTCAACCGCCACCAGCCTGAATTTAATTAAATAATTTTTTTTTACATCATTATCCTGATCCGCGACTATAACAGCCAACTGCGCATCTCTAATGGACATGACAGTGATGATGGGAATATTTTTTGGAACAAAACAGCCAACTCACCCTCATGTCATTCCAAACCCGTAAGACTTTTGTTAAGCTTCGCAACATTTTTCATCATCTACGCGGCACGTTTGAGCTTCAGCAAGAACCAATGAGGTTCATTCTCGTGTTACGCAGCCCGTTTGAGCTTCAGCAAGAACCAATGAGGTTCATTCTTGTGTTACGCAGCCCGTTTGAGCTTCAGCAAGAACCAATGAGGTTCATTCTCGTGTTACGCAGCACGTTTGAGCTTCAGCAAGAACCAATGAGGTTCATTCTTGTGTTACGCAGCCCGTTTGAGCTTCAGCAAGAACCAATGAGGTTCATTCTCGTGTTACGCAGCCCGTTTGAGCTTCAGCAAGAACCAATGAGGTTCATTCTCGTGTTACGCAGCACGTTTGAGCTTCAGCAAGAACCAATGAGGTTCATTCTCGTGTTACGCAGCACGTTTGAGCTTCAGCAAGAACCAATGAGGTTCATTCTCGTGTTACGCAGCACATTTGAGCTTCAGCAAGAACCAATGAGGTTCATTCTCATGTTACGAAGCCCGTTTGAGCTTCAGCAAGAACCAATGAGGTTTATTCTCGTGTTACGCAGCACGTTTGAGCTTCAGCAAGAACCAATGAGGTTCATTCTCGTGTTACGCAGCACGTTTGAGCTTCAGCAAGAACCAATGAGGTTCATTCTCGTGTTACGCAGCACATTTGAGCTTCAGCAAGAACCAATGAGGTTCATTCTCATGTTACGAAGCCCGTTTGAGCTTCAGCAAGAACCAATGAGGTTTATTCTCGTGTTACGCAGCACGTTTGAGCTTCAGCAAGAACCAATGAGGTTCATTCTCATGTTACGCAGCCCGTTTGAGCTTCAGCAAGAACCAATGAGGTTCATTCTCGTGTTACGCAGCACATTTGAGCTTCAGCAAGAACCAATGAGGTTCATTCTCGTGTTACGCAGCACGTTTGAGCTTCAGCAAGAACCAATGAGGTTCATTCTCGTGTTACGCAGCACATTTGAGCTTCAGCAAGAACCAATGAGGTTCATTCTCATGTTACGCAGCCCGTTTGAGCTTCAGCAAGAACCAATGAGGTTTATTCTCGTGTTACGCAGCACGTTTGAGCTTCAGCAAGAACCAATGAGGTTCATTCTCGTGTTACGCAGCACGTTTGAGCTTCATAACAATGAAAGTCTGAATGAATGACTGGCAAGGCAAGGCAAGTTTATTTATATAGCACATTTCATACACAATGGCAATTCAAAGTGCTTTACATAGAAAGGAATTAAAATAGGGCTAAAAAATGCATAAGAAAAAGAATACAATGTAAAGAGAATTAAAAATAAATAAAATGATGATAACCAAAGAAAAGGACAGGTAAACTAAAACAGTTATAAAAAAAATATATATATTTAAAAAATGATGCATAGATAAGATAAGATAGGGTGCAATCAGTCGGACGTACAGTGGCACAGTGCTCATTCAGTAAATGCACAGCTGAACAGATGTGTTTTGAATCTGGATTTGAATGTGGCTACTGTTGGAGCACATCTGATCTGTTCAGGAAGCCGGTTCCAACTACGGCTGGCATAACAGCTAAAGGCAGACTCTCCTTGCTTTGAGTGAACTCTTGGTATTTCTAACTGACTTGATCCTGCTGATCTGAGTGATCTGTTGGGTTCGTATTTAATCAGCATATCTGCGATGTATTGAGGTCCTAGGTTATTGAGTGATTTATAAACAAGTAATAGTACTTTAAAATCAATCCTAGATGTAACTGGAAGCCAGTGTAAAGACCTGAGGACTGGTGTGATATGGTCATATTTTCTGGTTCTGCTCAGAATCCTGGCAGCTGCGTTCTGTATGAGCTGCAGCTGTCTAATGGTCTTTTTGGGAAGGCCAGTGAGAAGTCCATTACAATAGTCCACCCTACTGGTGATGAAAGCGTGAACCAGTTTCTCTAAGTCTTGCCTGGAGACAAAACATCTAATCCTTGCAATATTTTTCAGATGATAGTATGCTGATTTAGTTATTGCTTTGACATGACTACTGAAACTCAGGTCTGACTCCAAAATCACACCAAGATTCCTGACTTGATTTTTTGTTATCAGACCTTTAGCCTCAAGATACGCGTTCACCTTGAGAATTTCATCTTTGTTTCCAAATGTAATGATTTCAGTTTTGTCTTTGTTTAACTGAAGATAGTTTTGGCACATCCAGTCGTTAACTTCATCAATGCATTTGCACAGGGAGTCAATGGGGCTGTAGTCATTAGGTGACAGTGCTAAGTAGAGCTGGGTGTCATCAGCATAGCTGTGGTAAGCAATATTGTTCTTTTTCATTATTTGGCTCAGTGGCAGCATATCAAGGTTAAAGAGGAGAGGTGCTAGAATTGACCCTTGTGGGACTCCGCATGTCATGGACGTCCACTCAGACTTATGGTCTCCTATACTCACATAATAACCTCTCCCTTCTAAGTATGATCTGAACCATCTGAGGACCATCCCAGAAAGCCCGACCCAGTCTTCCAGCCTGTCTAGAAGTATGTTGTGGTCAACAGTGTCGAATGCAGCACTGAGATCGAGTAGAACCAGAATTGATGTTTTGCCTGTATCAGTATTTAAGCGAATATCATTTATAATCTTTATGAGCGCTGTCTCTGTGCTGTGATGCGGTCGGAAACCAGATTGAAAATTGTCAAAGAATCCGTTTGAGTTTAAGAATTTGTTTAGTTGATTGAAAACAACTTTTTCGATGATTTTGCCTATGAAGGGGAGATTTGAGATTGGTCTGTAGTTGCTCAGTATGGAGTTATCTAGATTTCTCTTTTTCAGAAGAGGCTTAACTATTGCAGTTTTAAGGGCGGTTGGAAAAGTCCCATAGAGAAGTGAGGAGTTCACCACTTCTAGGAGATCTGCTTCCAAACAGTTAAACACACTTTTGAAAAAATAAGTGGGGAGTGCGTCAAGGGCGCAGGTTGATGTTTTAAGATGCTGTACTGTGTCTTCTAAAATTTTACTGTCAATTGTTTCGAAATCAGACATAGTAATTTTCCGAGGGTTTGGTCTGATCTGACTGACCCCAGAGCAACTAGAGGATGTGCTGATCGCCTTTCTGATATTTTTGATTTTCTCTGAGAAGAAGGAAGCAAACTCACTGCATTTGCTGTCTGAGAGCATTTCTCTGGGAATGTGACTCGGGGGGTTTGTTAGTCTGTCTACAGTAGCAAAAAGAGTGCGCGTGTTGTTTATGTGTTTTTTACTGGGTCAAAGGTTAAACAAAATCTATAAATAAAAGAAACTTGACAGCAGCAAACATATATGATGAAGGTATGCAAAAAAAAGTGTCCAAGACAGTGTTAATGTGACTCATGTAACAAAAAGTTGTAAATCTGTTTTAATAGCAAAAAAAAAAAAAAAAAATTCAACTCCTTGGACATAAGAGTGCCCAAAGCTGAAAGGACACTCTTCTGTGTGTGTGCGTGCGTGTGTGCGTGTGTAAGGCTGGAGGTGTGAATGTCGCACGAGACATATTATCATATTATAGTGTTCGCACATGAATGTGACGCAAGCCAAAGTGTTAATGAAGGTTTCTGAGAGAGAGAGAGAGAGAGAGAGAGAGAGAGAGAGAGAGAGAGAGAGAGAGAGAGAGAGAGAGAGAGAGAGAGAGAGAGAGAGAGAGAGAGAGACAATTACACAAGTAACAGCATGCCTGCTTCTCAAATATGTGCTTTCATGATCCCAAACGAAAAAGAAAACCATCTGTCTGATTCTCAACTGGTTTTGCTTATTATAATGGAAACATTTAACACACAAGATAAAATAATGGCATTGGCCCAACAAAATGCATTAAATGACAGACGTAAACATGTTTGCAAGTGAACCTGTATTTAATGCCATTTGGGTTGTATTTGCCTTCAGCTTTTGTCATTCTGCAAATGGACTAAAAGGATGAGAATATGTACTGAAACCTGTCCATGTTGACATCGTAATGACAGATGAATTAAAATAAAATAAACGCGACATCTTTCCTACTGCTGAACACAAAAGAAGAAGCTTAGCAGCTGTTTTCCATGAAAGTGAATTGGGACGCAACCTTTAACGCTCCAAAATTGGACAAAAAACAAACAAAAGCATCATAGACGTAGTATAGGACATATGCACTATATGCCAAGTGCTGAAGTCATGATAGCTTTTGTTTGTGGTGACGTACATACGTTCCAGCATGTTTCCCCACACAAACCTATCATGTGGCTTTGTCAGTTGGACCATACTTAAGTTATGTTTATGTTTTTTTTTGTCATTGAACACAATGACAAATCCTTTTGTGTTCCACAGAAGAACATTGCATGGTTTTGAACGGCATGAGGGTTAGGAAATTACTTAATTTTCATTGTTGGGTGAACTATCCGAATACACTAAAACACACAAAACAGCTATGCTAGTCTTGTCAACATGGAGGGATGTCAGGAAAAATTGCTAAAGAACATCCTTTGAATAAGATGAATACTAAAGAGAACCATATCTTGCACGATTACTATCTAAACGTATAGTTATCTGCTAGTTGCATGGCAACTATACATGGCAACTGCACTGCTGTCAAGAGCCCAGGTAACAGCGGAGGGATGTTTAGCATGTGAACTGTATGATCACTTGATCTACACACCGCAGACCTCAGCACACTGATTCTTGTTCTGTGATAACAGCCCCAGAAGTCAAATCATCCCCATCAGCGGATCAAATGGATCATAGAGTGATGGCAGAATGGCATCATAAAGAAAAAAGGCAGTTATCAATCGATTTCATCTCCTTCCACCTCCAGTGCAGTTTTTATTTGTACTCCTTTCTCAGATTCACGTTCCACTCCTGTGAAAAATCACAGATTAAAATGCAACCCCCTTTCTGATACACACACACACAAGTTAGATAGAGATCCGTCCGTGTTAGCTATAGATCAAGGTCGCTATAAAGATCCAAATATGTAATAATGTTTATGGTCAGTGTTGGGTGTAATTAGTTACTGTAATTTAATTACTTTTCCCCTGAAAAAGTAAAGTAAGGGATTACTCTTATTTTTTTCTGTAATTTAATTACAGTTACTTCTGATGTAATTGAAATAAATACTAAATATAATTATACATAATACAGGAATTACCATCAACATTTAAAGTCTAACTTTAAAATGCATGTTTTTATGTCTCCTTCTCACATTTGTAAAACTTGGGTCAGTTAATAAGAGTAATTTATGTAGTTTAATATTATTTATTTGAATGAATTAAGAGCCGTTTCATGTCTAACCTTGAGTTGCTTAACTTGAGGTTGATATAGGATTTAGAAAGTAACTAAAAAGTAATTAGTAATAAGTAATTCAATACTTTTTGGAGAGAGTACTTTGTACAGTAATCTAATTACACTAATGAAGATGTAATTAGTAACTAGTAATTAATTACTTTTTTAGAGTAACTTACCCAACACTGATTATGGTTGGTGAAACATTCTTGCATTTAAGGGATAAGTAGGGAAGCTTGTTTCTGCCACCGAATAAAAAATAAAAAAGGTAACTGCAACTTTTTATCTCGCAATTGCAACTTTGGCTCAGAATTGTGTGATATAAAGTTGCTATTCGTCACCTTCCTAAAATAATTGCCCAAGTCATTTGACAACTTATTTTAGGATGGTGACGAGTTGCAAGTTATAAAGAGCGAATTGCAATATAAATGTGCAAATTTGGACTTTATAACACGCAATTGCGAGTTTATATCTATACATATATACAGTATAAACAGATATAAACTCGCAATTGCAAGAAATAAAGTCAGAATGATGTCATGAATATTTATTTTATCAGTATATATATGTGAATTTTAATTCAACAATTTTTTGTATTCTGATAATTATTAGTAAATCAAATATGTTCCACCTTGGCCAGTGAACTCCTTTACACTGTGCAAACTGAAGTCTTTATAATATGCTAAACATTGTGCTCAAAAGGGTCTTACAATACTTAAACCCGAAGGTATTTTTAGGGTTGTTTGTCTTTAGTGTTGCATGATCCTTCAGAAATAATTCTAATATGATTATTGGATGATCAATAAAAATTTATGATAATTATCAATGTTCATGTTTCGGTGGAAGCCCTGATACATTTTTTTTTCAGTATTCTTTAATGAATAGCAAGTAAAAAACAGACATATTTTGTAACATTACAGACGTCTTTTCTGTCACTTATGATCTACTTAATCATCCTCCTTAAAAAAAAAAAAGATTATTTTCTGACAGTAAAATCCAAATGCGTTTTCACTAAATCGATAATGACCGTAAAGAGCCGACTCGTTAATTATGAAATCCATTGTTGATGAATGATTATCAGTGGTTATTGATTTGTGATGATTATTGATGAGCACTAATCCAGATGGAAAGGTGTGATTCTCTGATGGCAGGACATGTAGTAGATGTATGGGATGTGTGTTTAACAGAGACGTTTCTCATTCTTTCTTTTCTCAGAGAAACAGAGAGGGAGAGTGTGAGCTTTGCACACACACTGCAGAAGACTGTCAGTGTCACAGAACTAAAACGACAGATGCAATATTTCTACTTCCCTTTCATTCCCCCCTCTGACACGCGCACATTTATGCATATTCAATGAATGCGCAAGACGGCCTCAGAGGAGTCGTACATTACAGACTTTGAATCTGACAGTAGTTTGTTACATAAGGTGGATCATTCACATTAAGCTGTACACTCAGTCAGTAAAAATACACCACCACCACCAGCCTGCACAGTGATAACAAGGCATGATGGATCCATGTGCTCATTCTGTTTACGGCAAATTTTGACTCCACCATCTGAATGTCTTAACAGAAATCGAGACTCATCAGACCAGGCAACATTTTTCCAGTCTTCAACTGTCCAATTTTGGTGAGCTTGTGCAAATTGTAGCCTCTTTTTCCTACTTGTAGTGGAGATGAGTGGTACCCGGTGGGGTCTTCTGCTGTTGTAGCCCATCCGCCTCAAGGTTGTGCGTGTTGTGGTTTCACAAATGCTTTGCTGCATACCTCGGTTGTAATGAGTGGTTATTTCAGTCCAAGTTGCTCTTCTATCAGCTTGAATCAGTCGGCCCATTCTCCTCTGACCTCTAACATCAACAAGGCATTTTCGCCCACAGGACTGCTGCATACTGGATGTTTTTCCCTTTTCACACCATTCTTTGTTAACCCTAGAAATGGTTGTGTGTGAAAATCCCAGTAACTCAGTAGATTACGAAATACTTAGACTGGCCCGTCTGGCACCAACAACCATGCCATGCTCAAAATTGCTTAAAATCACCTTTCTTTCACATTCTGACATTCAGTTTGGAGTAGGGATTGCAAAAACGAAACCACTTCTTGACCGACCACCGAGCCTCATTTGCCGGTTGAATCCGGTTAACCGATTAGTTTAAAACAAGCTGCGCTATTTTGAAATAAACACGGCCGCAAGCCGTGCCTGCAGTTTCGCAACTCTGTCGCATCTCTCTATGATCTCTCTGCCTCCCGCTCTCACACATACACTGTCCCGGCGCCACCGCCTCCCTTCCACTCACGCCACTTTTTTAAAATCCCCTACAGCGCAAAACACGAGTCCTGCAAACGCGATGCCTAGGAGCTTGTTTGTAATCTGAGGACAAATGGCTCCTTAGTTTCAAAATGGTTTGGGTACAAGGTGATCGCATTGAAAATAAAGGCATTTGTCTACCGTTAGAAGCTCATTTGAAACATTGCAGATTGAAACATTGTCATTTAAGAAAATGACAGCTCCAAAGAGACGCCGTTTTAGTTCAAGGTAGTGCTAACAATAATAAAGATGATGATCAACACCTTATGTGTTACCACTGAAATGTAGATGTAATATATTTCCAAATGTAAGCCCATCTTATGCGGAATGTTGTCTAATAGACTGCAACATGATAAAACTAACTGTAGTAGTGTTTAGTCCACTGTCTATAATAGCCTAATTTAGAGATCACTTTTTTTTCTTTTTTTTTTTAACCGACAACTTTGATCGGTTAACATTGATGCCGTCAGCCATCGGTGAAACGGTCATCGGTTAACATCACTAGTTTGGAGTTCAGGAGATTGTCTTGACCAGGATTCAATCTAATCCATCCATATTTGATCATCACTCTGAATCAGATCAGGATGTCTTTATTTATTGTTTAGTCGCAATTTTTTCAGCTTTTTGCTGCTAATGTTGCTTTTTTATTTATTATTAAATTTATCCATATTCAAGTGTTGACAGAGGATCTTTCTTCTTCTGATATTTTGCATGTTGAGATATTCATACAACAAACTGTAGAATAGCTGACAACTTTTTTTTTACGCTGACAGGAAATAGTTAAATAAAAGTATTAATTAGTTTTTCTAAAGAATCCTACAGACCCCAAACATTTTTGTTTCAATAATCAAAATGCTCTTTTCCCCCTCAATATAACTTTACATTAAAAAAAAAAAAAAAAACAGTAAAATTTGTATATTATATTAAACTTATTTAAAGGTGCACTATGCAAATTTCCATCCACTGGAAGGCGCCTATTCAAAACAAAGGCGTAGTTTGAAGACGCCAAGTGTGAGCGCAGTATCTTGGGACATGTGGTCTTCACCTCACAGCCGGTGGAAAATAGGACTCGGGCAGAAATCATGTTCATGGATGCGGTTATTAACGTTACTGTAGTGTGAAGCAGAGCAGGACCGAGTGTTGTGGAGCTGAGCACGGCCGCTGGAGCGATTGTTATACAAACACATGGCTCGCGAGCACCAGGACTTTTATTATGACGGGACACAGTCGCCGGGCGCGCACACTATTTCCGCTTTTCTGGTCATGAGGTAAAGCAGCTCTGTTTATCATATTAGATACATTTAAGTGTGTTCAAAATGATGTTATGACGTTCCTCTGTGTGTTTGCTCGGCGCTGCTGTGACATGTTCACACTGCTAAGAGAAAAGCGCTTCTGCAGAATAAAACCGAGCATAGCGCAGATATGACACGATTGACAGGCGACTTCCTCAAATGCTATGCTGAAACGTCCCTGTCCTTAGTTAAAATAGCAATTTTCTCACAATTTACAAATAGTTGGAAACATCTGGGATATTGTAAGTACTCAACTGAATAAAATATATAACACTGGCCTAGTGGTGTTTGGATATTTTACTGCAAAAATACTACATAGTGCACCTTTAACTTTATGTTAAATAATTGGAAATGTCAAAGTTCCAACAGTTACAGCTGCATTTTAAGCTACAGTTTTAAAAGGTTTGCGTTGATAAAGAGTGGCTAAAGAGTGAAGAGAATGGAACGCCTGAATATTCACTGGAATACAAACACATTACGCATGCACACGCTGGAATACGCAAACATTGTCAGAAACATAAACAAAACTGAATGCATCACCACATTTACCAATTCCTTCTCAGCATGCTTATCAGAATTATTAAGAACGTTTTTGTCAGTCTAGATTATGAAATACCTGATAACAGAGTGCTGATTTTATCTAGGATATGCGTTTGCACAGAACTTCTCTCGCAGAGACAAGAATTTATTTCCACAGAGCTGTAATTATTTAGGATTATGTAACTCTGATCACTCATATGTAGTTTTACAAGTATAAACAGCATATGAAACATTTATGTAACATTACTCATGGCTGTTATGTTAAATAAAAGTTTAATAATTAAGGGAGGCAAGTTAATTTACCTTGAATTTATGTTGACTCATCTTCTCTCAGAAGCAATGCTTAAAGGGTTAGTTCACTCAAAAAATGAAAATGACTCCATGATTTACTCGCCCTCAAGCCATCCTAGGTGTATATGACATTCTTCTTTCAGACGATTATAATAAAGGCTATATTAAATCTGATAACAATGCACAGCAGTTACACTCCTCTTGTTAGAACTGCGAGAGGTGCTACACCTTTTCAGAAAGTTGAATAGGCCTACACAAGGCGATTTGCCAGAAGTAAGATATTTTACTTGATAAAAATATGGATATTTTTTTCAAACAAATGAACCACTTCACCTCAAGAGGCCTTTATTAACCCCTAGAGCTGTGTGTAGCAGTTATATGATGGACAGATGCACTTTTATGGACTTCAAAAAGAGAGCAACCATTCATTGCCATTATAAAGCTTGGAAGATTTTAATATAACTTTATTAAATCTGAAAGAAGAGTCATTTACACCTAGGATGAATTGTGGGTGACTCAATCATGGACTAATTTTCATTTTTGGGTGAACTATTCCTTTAAATGGTGGTCTTATGCACAGTTTGGTCTTATTGGTTTATTTAAAGGAATTCAATTATTAAAAGATTAAAAGGGATTTAAGGAAATAAAGGAAAATAAATAATAAGAACAAAGTTCCAGTTCTATTGTATTTGAAAAGTAAATAGTCCTGGGTAATTGATTAATCGCATCTAAAATATTTTGTTTGTGCGTGTATATTATATATTATATTATGTGAGTGAGTAAGTGTTTGTGTGTATTGTGTAAAATAATTATTATATATTATATAGGGGTGACCCCGAATAGTCGAAAATTCGATGAGCCTGATTCGACCACCGATCTCACGGTCGAATCTTCGCGGATGTTATGAAACGAGGATCATACCATTTTGGCAATATAGGGGTGCTCAATATTTTAAAGACGTGTCGCGGCGCTGAGCTGAGCATCCGGTGTGCGACCCCTTTAAGGTCGCTGAGCTTCGCACCGCGCCTTATTCGAACACGTTCACGAGTGTACACACACCGGCGGCAGCATTCAGCGCCTGTCCACGGCCACTCAGGAAGTTGTTTAAAATCCTGCTGCACCACAGAGCGCTTTTTCAAGGTTTTATAGTACATTTTTTCCCTCAAATCGTCAAACATTTTCATTGTTTATAATTTTAAATATGAAATTTTAAACTACTTGCATCAAACAACGCACTCTTTCGCTGCTGTAACTAAAGCATCAGATTGGAATTCGCACTAACAGTAAGCCCCGCCTTTTCTGATTTGATTGGCCATCTCACTCATTGGGACGTGACGAGAGCTGAGGCAAACCCACATAAAAATGTAACATTTGACTTTTGTCATCTTAACAACAAACAGAGCCATGTGTAATTGAGTAGCGAAGAGCAATGTCAAGAATATCAAATACTGGTGGGAAAATCTGGCCATTTCTAATTATTTGATCAATCTCTATGGTGGTTACAGCCCTGAATCAAACTCAAAATCAATTCTCACGGAGTCTGTGATTCAAGCGCAACTGTTAACAGCTCAGTGGAGGGAAACATCATCAGTGAAAGATCATTACCTGAAGGACAAAACTGAGCGAAAGAGAAGATGGTTGACAGCAGCATTATGTTATGAATTACATTATGATACACAGAGTTTGTGTAGCTTGAAGCATTTGCATTCACATAACTGTGTGGAGTAAAGCATGCGGAGACAGGGAGCTCCACTGCAACTGACATGCATTCTGATGATGTTTAGGGGTGTGCCCTCTGCTCTCAGTGGCCCTGCACACAGAATTTAATGAAGTCATTAACTCAGACAGCAAACAGCATGCGTGCCCAATGCACTCGAATCAACCCACCGCCCAGCGGGGAGCATGTTTATTTTAAAACGTCAGATTGAATTCATTGACTTTCGCTCTCGGTGGAAAGCACCACTTACATTGCCGTAATTTCATTGGAATCCACTACTCTACACGGGTGCCATGTTCTTTCAGTGACATTTGTCCATAAACTACTACGTGGAGGGTCTCAAATGACCTTCGACTGGATGGCATTTATAGTAAATTTTACCGTGTAAAAGGTTGTGATCGTATTGTTGCTTTTAAGTCTTCAACCAATGATCAATGGCTTAAAATTCTGTCACTGATGTCTCGAACAGTGCCGTTGCAAATGTTGTCAGACACACGAAACATCAGAAGACAAATACTGACGCTGGTTATTCTCGGTGCCTGAGGCATTACTGTTTCTCACATCTCTCAGAACTGTTGTTTTCTATCATCTGCGACAGACAGGCAGTGAAGGTGCTCATCACTGCTCTCCCTCTGGACTCTCACAGTCAGGAGCACTTAGGAGGGTCCTACACTCTCACACCTTTAATAGGGTTCAGCGATAGAAAGATTCATAGCCACCACCAGTGCATGTTATTCCTGAGAGAGCAGCTCACACATGATGTGAATAAGGCACTCTTTAGGATGTTTTCTTCTTGCAAACTTGCTAGTTTTTTTCCCCCATTATAGTAATAAGAATGAGACTTTTCACATTACAGTACTGAGAATTTTGGATGAGGTGTGCACTTTAAAGGGTTAAAGGGATAGTTCACCCAAAAATTTTAAATATGATGTTTATCTGCTTAACTCCAGGACATCCAAGATATAGGTGACTTTGTTCCTTCAGTAGAACACAAATGAAGATTTTTAACTCCAACGATAAAGTCTGTCAGTATAAATCATGTGAATGGTAACAAAATCTGAGAATAAAAAAACATGCAGACAAATTCATATTAAACCCTGCGACTGTGGCTTGTGACGACACATTGATTTCTTAAGACACGAAATGATTGTTGTTGTCTCATTCTTTTCAAATACAGGCTTTTAGTTGCTGTCTTAGGTCTTCTTTGTCGCATCTTCCTCTTTATGATGTGCCAAATGTTTTCTATGGGTGAAAGATATGGACTGCAGGCCATTTCAGTACCTGGATCCTTCTTCTACACAGCCATGATGTTGCAGTTGATGCACTATGTGGTCTGGCATTGTCATGTTGAAAAATGCAAGGTCTTCCCTGAAAGAGACTGGTCTGGATGGGAACATTGATGGTGCCTTTCCAGAATCTGCCCATGCCACACACACTCATGCCACACCCACCATGCACTTCTGGATCATGTTTAGATATGGAATCTTTTTGGACCTGTAGAGTTTAGCCGGCAACGGCGAATGGCAAGGTGGATTGTGTTCACCGACAAGGTTTTCTGGAAGTATTCCTGAGCCATGTTGTGATTTCCATTACAGTAGCATTCCTGTGTGTGATGCAATCCCGTCTAACGCCCGTTTCACACATACTCCGTCTGCAGTGCGTGTGCGGTGCGTGTTGCGTTGCGTGTGCGTTGCAGGAGCCCCACACCCTGTAGTCCTTTCACATATGCTGCGTTTGCAGGCCGCAACTGATCCGCTTTTACATATCACAAACACAGCATTTATTAATGATTTTTTATTTAAAATCCAGAAGTTGTTACTGATCATGGCTCATCAGAATTGCAATTCTCTTTGTTTAATCTTTCTGAGTAGACAGGTTAACGTAGGCTACAAGCCTACATTTAAACAACATTTTTTCAATTCATTAATTCATATTTATATATAAATATAC
Organism: Pseudorasbora parva; assembly: GCF_024679245.1. Lineage (NCBI taxonomy): Eukaryota > Metazoa > Chordata > Actinopteri > Cypriniformes > Gobionidae > Pseudorasbora > Pseudorasbora parva. The sequence goes on from NC_090173.1 coordinate 17,962,462, forward strand.
TTTAGATTTAGCTCACACAAGAGGCAAAACATTTAAACATAGGTTATAGCCTAAAATCATAAACATTTTAAATTAGAAACTTAGAATAGTCTATTCAAAAACAGCCGACTCTCGTCTTTTCTTTCGTTTTTACACCCTTTTAAAAGAAATCCTGCAGGTCAAAAATAACTTTGCATTTCACCTCCAAGAAAGTACGAGTGCTCTCCATTATGGCACATTTTTTTTACCTAAATGCCAGGTAAGGTGTCGTTTTGTTGCTTTACTTGAGAAAAAAAGCCATGTGTTGACTTTGAAACAAGAGTATATTTTAAATGATATGCATCCGTGTTGAAATTACTAGATTTTCGCGTAAGTACATGTTTATTTTAATGCGAAAAATGTTCTATCACTTTAATGCAGCAACGCAACGCAGCGCAGCGCAGCAAAAAATAGACTCGGTACGAAAACGATCCGTGCACTGCTGCAGACGCAACGCTCCTGGAACGGACTGACGGACAGCATCCGCGTGCAGTGTGAACGCTGTCATCCGTTAACATGGGTACGGAAAAAAATACGCAACGCACACGCACTGCAGACGGAGTATGTGTGAAACGGGCGAAAGGGCTTGAAGATCACGGGCATCCATATGGTTTTCCGGCTTTGACCCTTAGGCACAGAGATTGTTCCAGATTCTCTAAATCTTTGGAAGATATTATGCGCTATAGATAATGATAACTTCAAACTCTCTGCAATTTTTCTGAGAAACTCCTTTCTGATATTGCACCACTATTTTTCGCCACAGTATTAGAGGAATTGGTGATCCTCTGCCCATCTTGACTTCTGAAAGACACTGCCACTCTGAGAGGCTCTTTTGGCCTCTTATTGCTTCCTGTCCCAACTTTTTTGGAATGTGTAGCTCTCATGAAATCCAAAATGAGTCGATATTTGGCATGACATTTCAAAATGTCTCACTTTCAACATTTGATATCTTATCTATATTCTATTGTGAATACAATATAAGTTTATGAGATTTGTAAATTATTGCATTTCTTTTTTATTCACAATTTGTCCCAACTTTTTTTGGAATCGGGTTTGTACATTACCAGAAGTGGATCTAAGCAGAGATTTGTTCTCTAGCATCAAGCAAGTACGTTTAAGCTTCTGTTTATTTTCGCTGTGCGGTTTATATGTGAATATAACAGATGTTCTACACATTGCTCAGGCAATCTCTACCTATTTATGTGTGTGGTTCTTGGCAAAAATAATCGACAAAGTGGACCATACTTTATGTCAATGGTCAAACATCAGGCTCTGTGAGATTAAAAGCAAAGACGACAACATAATATGAAACTATTTCCACAAGTTTTCAAAAGCCGTAATACTTCAACTCACACACAATTACGCAAAATGAGTGGATTCACTTCACTTTTAAACCTCATATTTCCGTTAGCCCAAATTCACCCAATGATAGATTCTGAGGATGCGATTACCCTCAGCCGACATCCATTTTCCTCGTTTCATAAACTTATTTAATCACACAGCTCAGTGGACATGAGCAGGGGGGTGGGGGACATACCTAATGTACTGCACTACACTGAATTACACAACCTCTGCTTAGAAAAAGCCCTAAAAAACTCTGACTTCAGCCTGGAGGAAATAACTGAACACGCCCTAATGTAGCCTCCCCATAACACTCTCCTCTTCACATTGAGCAAATTCATGTGTGCTACATGTGACACAAACCTGACGCCCATATATCATACATTCAGTCCATTAGTTGTGCATGGGGCATAGACCTGCTTTGAGAGGCTAATTTGATTCAAAAGTGGCTCATTAAATGGATCAGAGAAACCGAGACAGAAAGACAGGACAGATAAACAGCAGAATGTGTGACTATAAAAGGTCAGTGTGGGTGGATGAGGGCTCTTTGATGGAAACCCCTAGTGTCAATGAAAGTGTTTTTTGTGCTGAATATATATATATATATATATTATATATTTAAAAAAACGAAATATGCCAGAGCAGCTAAACTAGTTCAACACCAGCTTCGCCCACAAGCTAAACCACCCTATAGGGTTAGCCTCGCTTTTTTAGGAGAAAACATTAATAGCCAATAACCAGCTGTTCAAAAATCATCTAGGCTGGTCATCTTTAGGACTGGGGAACTTTAGACACCTCACGATTTGTTAAGCTGTTAATGCAGTGAAGCAATGCCACTTGTTAATGTCTCTGCCTCTTAGTAAGAAACTAAAAGGCAATTGTAAGATAAAGTTGAAAATAAGAAGTAAAGTCACACTGTGAGATATAAAATCATGTGAGATACATCACATTGTAAGATATTAAAGCTATACAATGTAACATTTCCGTCTGCTAGAGGGCAGCTATATTAAAACGAACGTAGTTTGATGGAGCCACGTTTGAGCTCAGAATCTTTGGACTCGTGGTCTTCACCGCACAGCCAGTTAAAAAGAATCGGGATAGGACTCATGTTCTTGAATGTGATTATTAATGTTATTGTAGTATGAAGCAGAGCAGGAGCGAGTGTTGATGGAGCCGAGCAAGGGAGCGCTGGAGCGATTGTTACGCAAACACACGGCTCACAAGCAATGGGACTTTTATTATGACGGGACACAGTCGTCGGCGCCATTTCCGCTTTTTCGGTCATGAGTATGATATAACCCAGCTCTATTGATCATATTAGATACATTCAAGTGTGTTTTTAAATGATGTTATGACGTTACTCTGTGCGTTCGCTCAGCGGCTGCTGTGACACTCGTTCACACTGCTAAGAGTAAAGCGCTTCTGCCAAATAAAACCAAAATATATGACGCAATTGACAGGCGACTCCCTCAAACGTCCCGGCTCCTTGGTTAAAATAGCACTTTTCTCACAATTTACAAATAGTTGGAAACATTTGGGATATTGTAAGAACTCAACTGAACAAAATATATAACACTGGCCTAGTGGTTTATGGATATTTTACTGCAAAAATACTACATAAAGCACCTTTAAGTCAGAGTTTTAAGAAATGGAGTCATAGTTGCAAGATGTAAAGTATTGTTGACAATCAATTATGAGAAACAACATCACTTGATTTATATGATATAAATTTAGAAAGACAAGAAACTCAGTTGGAATTGCAAAATCTATTTAACTTGCATTTATGATAAATTAAGTTGTAATTGTGAGATAATGTAAATGCAATTATGAGAAACAACATCATGCAACATCACATTGTAAGATTATTAGAAATACGAGAAACAGAGTCGCAATTGCAAAATAGTCATATTGCAAGATTTAACTCGCAAATTGCAAGAAGTCGTAGTTGCAATATTATGAAATATAATGTCATGTCTTTTTTGTAATTATCTGACACAACATCATGCGGGATAGTCACATTGTAAGATATTAAGTTGCAATTATGAGAGAATTCACATTGCAATAATTGATACTACAAAATATAATGTCAATGTACTGTAATTACGATGCAATTATGAGAAACATCACGTGATATAATTTCACATTGTAAGATATGAATTTGCAATTTTTAGACACTGATATAGTCATATTGCAAGATTTAACTCAAAACTATGCCATACGTATAAGATACTGCAAAATGTGTTGTTGTAATTCTGATATAACGACACATATTAAGATTGCAATTATGATAAACTGAGAGCAACTGCAATCGCGACAGAATATAAATATAAAAATTACAATAATTTTTGAGACTAAAACAAGACGAAAACAATTTTTCCTCACCCCTGGTACTCTAAATAATAAAGAGCAGGCATACCAATCCTCCTTTTACACATGACCAATGACCCTCAGCACGGGCTCATTCATCACCCCTCACCCCCATCAGCTCAGAGCCCTACCAGCACTATATGCATGTGCTAAATGTGGACTGGTGCCTGCTGGGAAATGTCACTGTGCTTAAATAAAGGTGTTTATAGGGATGACTTGAGCTGAAATGTGAGTCTCTCGACGACGCAATCGCATCCATTACAGCGTTGTGCTCTCATTTCCTTTAGGCTTGCAATGCCAAATGTTATCATTGGTATCGTTCCACAGTCACGCACCCGATTTTCCTGCCCCTACTTGCATTTGTACGGCTGTGCACTCCTTCAGTGATGGCCACTATAGAGACTCAAGGAGTTGTTCCCTCTGAATAAATCATGAAAAAGTGAAAAGCATATTGTGTTTGTGAGAGAGGGGGGGGGGGGATCCCAGAATAAAACCCCAGGTCTACAGAGTCTTGTTTAAGGCCCTTTTCCTCTCATAAACCCCCGCCTGTGTGAGTTAATAAGCCGTGCCTGATGAACTCTCATGGCCAATGGAGTTTCCTTATGAGGGTGAATGCTGCACAGGGTGAGATAACTTACCCAGCACACAGCAGAGCTGCCTGCTTTCAAGAGCTTGTGGTGATGCTGGCATTCACAAATTAAAATGTTTGCAGCTTTGACTCAGTAAATCTTGCTGTCAATTAACAGTCCGATTCGAGTTTCATAAACAGTCGATGCCGAGAACATGGTGGTTTTTGGCTGATATACTGACATTTATGCATCTTGGTGGAGAGTTGAGCAATTAAAAGTAGTGTTGGGAAATTTGTTTTAATAAATCGATTCATTTGGACGGTTCGTTTCTTGATCCCTGTGCAAGCTTTTGTCTTTTTTGTGATTAACATCACTAAAGCCCTATTCGGACTAGATTAGATTAACATGGGGACGTGGGGGGTAAAGTAATTATTACCAGAGGTTCTCTGTGATTTTAGTCCCGTCCGAATGTGCCATCTCTGTAATCATTTTCAAGATTGCGGAGACTTTAACCTTCTGTAAAAAGGTCCGGAAAAATTACCTTTTGTAATACTAATCCCGTTCGAAAATGTATGGTAAAATTCCGTCACTTCCTGTTTAAAAATTAAAAAAAGCGCATTTTGCGAGCTTGGAGGTGCTTGAAGCATTCGGTTGCGTTGTAGGTGGAGGGACAACTCTGTGGCCAACGTCCAGTATTTTCCACATATCATTTACAGCAAAAAGAAGATCAAAAGCACTTATTAGAGGCACAACACTTATTTTAGCTCTAGGAAAAAAGTGTCTATTACCGACACAATCCAATCAGAATCGTTAGACTGGACCTAACTGTTTATTAAAACACAAATATTATATAGGAGACGGAGTTCAGACTGGCGCACGTGTTTGTTCACGTGATAACAGTAACGTCATACGCACGACGACACTGAGGTTACCGTGGTGCGTATAAAGCGAGTTACTCCTCCCACTTCTGCTAGTTTTACTGAGATGTCTTATCCCGTGCGAATTGGCCATTAATATTACAGACGTCCTGAGGTAAAATGACTTTACCCCCACGTCCCCATGTTAATCTAATCCCGTCCGAATAGGGCTTTAGTCAGTACATATACCTGTTAAATTGGGCTCTTGCATCATATCATAAGATTAAGTTGCAGTTAGTGTCGTCAAAAATATTTAGATATGTATCGATACTGAAATATCTGAAACGGTTCCAATACTCCTTTTCTGCAGTGTCGATACACCGATACCAGCTGCGCGTTCTCGCTCTCTATTTTCACCAACAGCAAATTGACTTACACCCGCCTCCACTCACTCACTCGTCTCATTCGAATAGTTTGAATAGTGCTTGTATTGCACATAATTTTAGTAATTACGCTCACACCACTGATATATACAAGTGCCACTCTCACACAGCTGCCTCTCAAATAGCTTGCGAGTACCAAATTGACTTATTTTCCGCAGAAATGCATGTAAAACGATGTTAAAATGCCAGTCTTGCAAAGTATTCGGGCAAATGCAGTCCGTTTTGGAATGCTAGTTGAGAGAAAATGTATGTTGCGTAAAAGTATAATTGATCTGCATATAAACTCTTAAAGTGACAGGAGCCTAATAAACCTCATGTTGTCTGTCATGTTAATCAAAGAACATAAGAGAAAATCATTCGCTGCTTTTGACTTTTTTTAACTTTAATTGTAAGCATTCATCTGTATTTAATTTTTACAATGAAAACTATCGAGTGTTATTTAACATTTTATTCCTTTAATTTCTACAGTATTTCTTAACTGAATACTACTATTTAGACCCATGTGAAAAAACTTGGAGCTGTTTTTATTTAATTTCTCTCTATATTCTATTGTATTTCTTCTTCTTCTTATTATTATTATTGTAAATGTAGTTCAGCAGTTCAAATAAAGCCTCCCTGTGCTGTGTGTAAGCTATTGCAACAAAATTATGGCAGTGTTGTATAAGGTATTGGATATTGATATTTTTCAAGTTATCATATCGCAGTTGGAAATTCCAGTATTGTGACAACACTAGCTGAAGTTATGAGAAACTTACTTAGAATTGCGAGATATAAAAGTAGAGGTTTAACTCACAATTATGATAAACTGAGCCCCAATTGCAAGAAAATTTTAGGTCAGATTTGCGAGATATTGTGTAATGTCACTATTATTTTAAAATTATGTTGCAATTGTGAGAAACATCACATTTCAATTATAAGATGTCACATAAGGTATGAATTTGTGATTATGACAAAATGAGTCGAAACTATGAGATATGAAGTTGTAATGGTGGCATACAAAGCATAAGTATCAAATGAATGTATCTTATTTATGAAGTTCTAATGTTATAATCAGTGTCCTAGTTGTCTTTAAGTAAATCTTTAAGGCTCTGTGTTTATGACAGGCTCCTGAGGGAGCAGCTATTTATATTGATCCCTGGTTCAGAGCAATGGATTTCTCTGTCAACATGTTCAGTTTCCTTCATGCAGTAAAAATAATCCGACTGGGCCAGTCGAGAAAATCTCTGAGTGTGACGATGAGTGACAGAGAGATGAAAGAGCTGTGGGAAAGTAACGTGATGAAAAGCTGATGCTATAATGATCTGAACTGCATTAGAAAAGATTACAGCTGATCCACACACACACACACAAGCATGTGCTTTAATTCTGAATAGCAATGTCAACCTATCTATATATTTAATAACCAAGCAACCGCAAACTGTGAAAGATTGGCATGCGGGTCAGGAAGCCAGTGGGACAGTATATATAGCTTCGGGTCTCTATAACAAGCATCATTCCCATTTTGTTTCCGACGTGTTCTCGGATTCCCGGCGAGAGTGAGAGGTGAACGGACTGCCTTATTTCTTCATGCCTCCCTCGGTTCCACGCAGCCGTTACACATTCCAACTCGATATAGCGAAACAATGGAAACTGTTCGCTCCCGATGGAAACTATGTCTGGAAAACCCAGAGACAGGTGAGGAGCTGCAGATGGCAACGGAATCATACGGGAATGAAGTGTCACTGAAGAAAGGGGAAGTTCCTTTGCTGTTATTCAGTGATTTTAGTGACCTGTTTTGATGCTTAGTCTGGGAACATGGTCTTTACAAGGAATGTTTGGGGTTATATGCAAGTTAAGCTCTACTGACAGCATGTTTGGCATTATGAGGATTAGCACAGACAATCATTTCGACATGTCTCTCGACTACAGCCACATGACATAAGGATACTTCATTTTTTTAAGTGCACGCTAGGGAACACGTACAGTGCAGATTATAAATATTGTCGTCAGTAAAGATTGATGCGGATGATGTGTGTGTGTGCAGCCAAAGTATTCTCCACGCATTTGCAAAGGTCCACATTTAGTCCAAGTGACATGGATTTCGTCATAAGCACAGGACGCACGCAGTGATTATTTTAAAACTCTGTACGTGCAGGTCATTTATTTGTTTCGTTTGTCCCAGTGATCTATGTAAATGACTGGATTGCTTATTGCGCTATAAACTGCCACCGGAAGTGTTCAAGCGGTCATCTTACTATTCCCTACTGACAGAGGCCATCATTGCCAAAACGGTGGCAGTGGCTCAGTGGTTCATGTAGGTTGTCTACAAACCAGAAGGTTGGTGGTTCAATCCCCGGTTCCACTTGACCAAGTGTCGAGGTGTCCTTGAGCAAGACACCTAACCCCAGCTGCTCCCGACGAGCTGGATGGCGCCTTACATGGCTGACATCGCCGTCGGTGTATGAATGGGTGAATGTGAGGCAAAAATGTAAAGCGCTTTGGATAAAAGCGCTATATAAATGCAGTCCAAAATGCAGTCCAAAACATTGACCTAAAATCACCTGATTTGCAGCGTCAGTCGCACAGAATTAGTTTTAGAATACATGCGCTTAAATTAATAGTTACTTCAAATGATATCTATAATGTTTATGGTCTTTTTGGAGAAGAAAAGTCATATATTGAAATCGTTGATGTGGGTGTGTCCACTGCACACTTACGACACAGGTAACTGACCTACCTAACACTAAAATATATTTTATGGAGGAAATATTAAGCATGAACATATATCTGTTTAGTTGCAGAAATTGATTTAAATAGCCTGGATAACGAATACTAGTATTACAAGTAAGGCTGGACGATATGGCCAAAATTCATATCACGATATTTTTCTTAATTTCGGTCGATACGATATAATTCCGATATCGATATGAACTATATAAAAGCTTTAGAAAAAACTACTAAGAACTGCCACAAAGGATGTCTGTACCTACAAACTTCTGAAAAATGTATTTGCCAAGTCTATGAATAGTCCTCCTATAAAACTATATAATATTTTAGAAATAAAACCAGTACAAATAAATTAATGTTCACCTTTTATTTGTATTTAGCCTTTATATGAAAAAGAAATGTGAAATTAACATCAAATAAACATAAGACTCTCACTTTATTAATATTAATATCTTTAAGTTTAAACTATAACATAGGCTGATTATATTATTCTTAATATAGATTAAACAAAAGTGCTTCAGCCAGGATTCAGCCTGACTCAGAATATTCTAGCGGAGGGATCTGCTTCAGATGGTGGATCTGCTTCACAGCGTACAGTGCTCCTATGCCGCAGACGCAGTTTATTGAGCATTTTCTTTTAAGTTTTAAATTTCAGTGAAGAACAATTCATAGCGCTCTAAAAAACGTAATACAGTGAAATAATATTCTGATCTACATCATCTGTTCACTACGTGAATATATAGTAAAGTGTCATTTATTTCTGTGATCAAAGCTGCATTTATCATCATTACTCCAGTCTTCTGTGTCACTCATCATTCTCATATTAGGATTTGATGCTCAAAAAACATTTATGATTATTATCAGTGTTGAAAACAGTTTTGTTGCTCATGATGTTCCTTCATTGCTTTCATATTGTCGCAATCGTCTGACTGTCGATCATCACCTTTGAGCTCATAACGATTTGTATATGTAACGTTGTCCTTCAGCGTGACAGTAACGTTAGTTCTACGAATGCGCTTTTGGACTTTCTGTGAGAGCGTCCTCCTCAGATTTAGATACGAATAAAATGACAGGTCATGCATAGATTATTTTTTGTCTCTGAAATTAAATCTTGATGTATTCACGTTGGTTTCTATGTACACTTGCCCGTGACCTCAAGAAGCGCGCAATCAACCGAGGTTAGAGAAAGCGGTCTTTAGCGTCCCTGTTAACTTGCCCGCCCTCGCTCCAGGTAACGCCGTTTGGAATCCCGCTCGGAGCGGGTCGACTAGGACCGGGGAGACCCAGTAAAAGTGCGGGGGATGAAAATACACTTTATTAAAGTGCGGGGGACACGCCGAACCACTTCCACCCCACTGAATTAACGTTAGTCTTTCTTCTCTTATCAACTATTTCTTTCTCCTTACTTGTGGAAGTTCGTTCAGTCACATTTGTGTTGCGGTCAGGGAAACTCTTTTTGTAGCTAAAACTTGCTGCGTTGGATCTATCAGCCTACTACTGCTGAGCACTGGCTGCGTTACTGTGGTGTACGTCATCGCGCAAGTAGCCAATCATGTTCTGCTCTTTCTGACGGCTGCGCCCTGAACGTCAGTCAGTGAGGAATGCTGTAATATATTTATCGAAATATCGGAAATGTGTTTAAAAATCATATCACCGTTATTGAAAAAAATTATATCGCGATATATATATTGATACTGAATTATTGTCCAGCCCTAATTACAAGCCTCTGTAACTATACTATTGCACTAAATTGTATTAAATTTCTACGTTTGCATCATTAATTGCTTCAAAATGTGTGCTGTTAACTAAATCATTGCTGAAACATTTGCAGTTAAGACTACTTTATGAGTAAAAACAATACTACAGCACAACATAAATACACAATTTATGTTTAAAAAAAACAGTTCAAGGCGATCTCATCGATTTTCAGGCATAAATTTTTATTCTGATTTCAGAATGCGCACTTTGACATTTGCACATACGCTGGTGTCTCATTCATCCACTGAGCAGATGTTTAGCAAGGAATACGAACGTAACTTTAATAAGCAGGGAAATTCCTGACTTTAAACGAATAAACATTTACATGCTTAGGACGTTTGCGTTGTAAGAATGTACAGGGAGACTTCAGATATAAAAAGGTGTCTCCTTAAGCATAGTTTTCTCAGTAAAATCATATACAGTATGTTCCTATTGATTCAATAGAACGCATGAGCATATTAGGGAATACCAATATGGTGCTTTACTTTTTATGACATCATGAGCAAAATCCAGTCTTTTAAATAGATCAGCTGTTTGTCTAAAAGGTGGCAAAACAGCGACTACCTTGTGAATCAACCTACAGAAGCCCGCACATGACATGAGGTAGAAAAGATTAACAATTAACAATTCGTTCCTATAACTTCCTAATACATCACCTCGCTCCTTTGTTTTAGTTAAATCAAAACACGGGAAAAAATGAGTTCAAAATGGCCACAATTTACTAAAACGAGGGAATTAATTAAATAGTGAGTCGCGAGAACACATTTTTAATTCATGGACACGATTTAAATAAAACAAGTGGGTGTAATGGTACATGTATTCATCCAGATTACAATCCAGAAGGGGGCGTGTGCGGTAATGCAACACTGTTTACTAACCACCACAACAGGAAAAAGAGCAGAACAAGAGACAATATGCACCAACCCAAAACAAGGTCTTGTGTCCTTGGTAGTTTGGACTTGCCAAGTTCAAGTCGACAGTAAACTCCAGAGGACAGGAGGACGCAAGTCAGCAATATTGATAACGTCATTTGCCTCACCTTGCTACTTTGGTTGTATGTATGTATATTTACAATAAAAATAAATATGTACACCACCCTGCCGCTTTTTGTTTTAATTTAAAAATTAAACATATTAATAGCCACACAAATGTGGTTCAGGCAATGCACACATTGATTATCTTGACTGCATGCATATTTATAGTAAAATTAAATATCAAATCCAACCCTGCCTCTTTTCATTTTAATTTGAAGCATTAAAGGGTTAGTTAGTTCTCCCCAAAATTTCTATCAATAATTCCTCTCCCTCATGTCATTATAAACCCAGAAGACCTTCGTTCATCTTCAGAACACAAATTAAGATATTTCTGATGAAATCCGAGCTCTCTCACCCAGTATGCAGCAATGTCATTGCAACTTACAAGGTCAAGAAAGGAAGTAAAGACACTGTTAAAATAGTCAATGTGACTCCAGTGGTTCAATCGTGAAGCAATGAGAATACTTCTTGTTTGCAAAAACAAACAAAAATAATGACTTTATTCAACAATCTCTTCTCGTCTGTGTCAGTCTCCTATGTTGTTGATGTAGTAAATGCAGTGCAGCTTTTCTGAGTTATGACAGAAGGTCTTACGGGTTGGGAACGATGTAATTAATGAAAGAGTTGAAAATAATCAAAGATATTAGATTTCTTATTTGAACAAAGACATTTGCTGTACTGTTTTCCACCCCCAGACGTTTGGTCTGATTGGTCAGTTTGAATGTCTCAGGGTTTCAGTCACATGGTCAAGTAAGAAATAAAAGAAGAATGGAACTGTTACTCTAGCACCCCCGAACAGGGATACCAGGGCCTTAAACCAGGGACTGGTTGCTTTGGCACTGTGTGCAGGTGCCAAGTCCTGTTGGAAAATTAAATCTGCATCTCCATAAAGTTGGTCAGCAGCAGGAAGCATGAAGTGCTCTAAAACTTCCTGGTATACAGCTGCGTTGAACTTGGACCTCAATAAACACAGTGGACCAACACCAGCAGATGCCATGGCCCCCCAAACCATCACTTACTGTGGAAACTTTACACTGGACCTCAAGTAACGTGGATTGTGTGCCTCTCCTCTACTCCTCCAGACTCTGGGACCCTGATTTCTAAAGGGAATGCAACATTTACTTTAAGCAGAGAACATAACTTTGGACCATTCAGCAGCAGTCCAGTCCAGTCCTTTTTGTCTTTAGCCCAGGCAAGAGGCTTCTGACGCTGTCTGTTGTTCAAGAGTGGCTTAACACAAGGAATGCGTCGGCTGAAACCCATGTCTTGCATACGTCTGTGCATAGTGGTTCTCGAAGCACTGACTCCAGCTGCAGTCCACACTTTGTGAATCTCCCTCACATTTGTGAATGGGTTTTGTTTCACAATCCTCTCCAGGGTGTGGTTATCCTTATTGCTTGTACACTTATTTCTACCACATCTTTTCCTTCCCTTTGCCTTTCTATCAATGTGCTTGGATACAGAGCTCTGTGAACAGCCAACCTCTTTTGCAATTACTTTTTATGTCTTGCCCTCCTTGTGCAAGGTGTCAATGGTCATCTTTTGGACAACCGTCGAGTCAGAAGTCTTCCCCATGATTGTGTAGCCAACAGAACTAGACTGGGACCATTTAAAGGCCGTTGCAGGTGTTTTGAGTGAATTAGCTGATTAGAGTGTGGCACCGGGTGTCTTTTTTAATTTTTTAATTTTAATTTTGAACCTTTTCACAATATTCTAATTTTCTGAGATACCGAATTTTCCTTAGTTTTCAGTTATAATCATCCAAATTAAAAGAAATACACATTTTAAATCTATCAGTCTGTGTGTAATGAATGAATATAATTTACAAGTTTCACTTTTTGAATGGAATTAGTTAAATATATCAACTTTTTGATGATATTCTAATTATATGACCAGAACCTCTAAGTATAAAGTATACGAAGCTATACAATAAGAAATAAAGACAAGCAAACAATTCAGTCGAATGTACAAAGTACGTCAAACTTCCTCAGTGGGAATTAAATGCCACTAAGTGGGGGGGGGGGACACCCTGTAATTTGCAGTACTGAATGTTTAAAATAAATAAACAAATAAAAACGTTTTCCTGTTGTACCAAACTCGTTTCGAACTGGTACATGAACGGTACCGGTACATGACCCTAAAAAGGAGGCAAGTACCGAACCATGACTTCTTTGTACCGTTACCAATAACACATTACAAGTAACTCAAGTAATCAGATTACTTTTTTCAAGTAACTAGTAAAGTAATGCATTACTTTTACAACAAAATATCCAAGTTAGCCTACTTTTACAAATAAGTAACGCAAGTTATTTAGTTTGCACAGAAGTTGTGTGTAAACACGATGGTTATAGTAGTTCTAGACTAAATGAGAGCATGCATTTCATAATTTGCCCAACACTGACCATTAGACCCCATAAGTGAACAAGCTAATAAATAACAGTAACCTTTTTCTTCTTTTGTAAAGTAGAAATGCTATCAAGGAGTTTCCAACTGGAGAAATTAGGAAAGCAACAATTATATTTATTGTAGTTTTCATTCACCATAATATAAGTTTACTCAACTATGACGACTTCCCCTTCTGAGAAGCTCAAAAATGTGGAAAGGGTCCATAGTTACATAACTAGAGCTTCACCAAAAAATTACATTTCACACAAAAGTTGCACATTTCTGCTTTTAAACCCTCAGGTACACTTGTCCAACAAACAACCATTGTAAGCATCATGGTAAACACAATCTTTTTTGGGCTTGTATATACAAAATACAGAGTTGCATGTCTTTTCTATTGTAATCGACAGCTGGTTCTGAATCCATTACACTCTTCTACTGCTAATAAGCTTCCTGGAGCAAATCCATTACTGGTGTAACAGCAGCCACAAAAGTGTTCTCTGCTTCTCAATTGATCTGATCTAACTTAAGCCATGAACCCAGAGCAAGCGTCACTAAGAGAGGCCCGTAAGCCATAAGGGTCATTTTCATTCCTCTAATGGGGCATTATCAGCGTGTGACTGTATGAAATATTTGGATTAGCTATTTTTGTTCTTCTTTGACCCAATTTCTATTTGTGACGACCTTCATCTGGCCACATTGCTTACAGAACAAATCTCTGTCAAATTTAAAAGAACGTTCACATAGAAAATGTATTGGCTCTTGTCGAAAGGACTTCAAAGTAATAATGTGCCCGTTAATCACTATCCACATTGCTGCAATCCATACAGATATATTTGACAGAAGTGTTCTCAGAAACACTGCATATATAGCCTAACGTGGTCATCCTCAATTCTTGTCAGAATATGAGTCTGATACTGCTCCATTGGTCTGTGATTATGGGGCGTAAGATAGGTAAGACCTCAATTGGATAGACCGAAAACCAGTCAGAGCAACGGAGCGACGCATAACGTTAGTTGTCAAATGTCAACAGAACTCAACTGCACTGTGTTACTCAAGTCCAACAACCTCAATTATGTGATATATAGACCTAGGAATGCGAATTTTAGCAGGTAACCTTGGCAAAATAACAAACATTTTACCCCCCAAACGCCATTTCCCCCAGAGAAGCTATTGTTTTGGGCTAGTAGTTTGCGGGTTTTGTTGTAAAAACTTGGCAACCATGTCTACATGCGCGAAAATAAGTACATAGAAAAATGATTCGTTTTCTGTCAATGAATGGATCCAAACAGTTGCTAATCTGTCTAATAAAACATATCATACATTAAAGAGTCTTTAGGGTTTCCATGGTTACCCATAAATCGAGGGTAACACGGGTATGATGTCATTGATTCCATATTGTGGATTTAATAAACAAATTTCTGTGAAAACCTAAAATTCTACCAAACATTTTTCACTTGTTTTGCCTGTAGCTCATAATTAGCCTGTGCGCATTCCCACTCATTTTGCCAGCACAGGTCACATATTATCAAAATAGATCATAATCTTGATGTAAATCATGCTAGTTAATGTGTATGTTTCAATGAGCCCTTTTGCTTTAAACTGATCACACACACATTAGGGGCTGTTAACAATCACTGAATAATTTTGTGCATGCTCTGTCAGCCACTCAACACTAATCAGAGCAGTCATTTTATGGCGTTACTCAGCAGTGGATGTGAATGTAAATGTTGATAAGTGACAAAATCTTCCCTTGGAGCCTCACAAATACAGAGTAAGATGCTCAGCTCTTCATGATGCAGGCAAACTAACTCACCACTTTACATTTCATATTCAATCAAATTAAGCAGTCATAATATCGTTTTTATTCAGCAAATAGGACTTTTATCATTGGGCTAATTATATCCGCTGATATCATGTATCAAAATCTAATACTCTGGAAAGGTTGGATTACACTACACAAATTTCGACCAGATTTTGCCACAATTTGCATTCTGGATGATGTGTTAATGCTAGTTCCTGAAAGTCAGGTATTGGGTAGTTGCAGTGTATAAATGCAGGCATGTGAGCCTCTAAAGACACAAAAAGAAGGAAAACATGACCCCCACCCGCCATTTTTATTTAATTTTACTGAGCAATAGTAGAAATACAATATACATTTATGGTTGTCTTAATGTCTTTGCTAACAAACTTTAACCATTGAGCTTTAATATCGGTGAAAAACCTTAAGAAGAACTTAATGCTTCTCTTTGATTAAAAAATTATTCTCATTACAAAATTTGGGAAGATGTTTGGCACATGTTGCGCTCCGAAATGCAAATAATGAGGGACTCAAATACACACAGCTATGGTCGGGAATCGTTAGAAATGTTCTGGTTCCAGTTTTGCCTAACGATTCTGATTCCATTTAAATTAATCTAATAACGAGTAGAAAAAAAAAAAAAAAGTGGTAAGGAAAAAAAAAAGCGTAATACTAGGGTTAGGTATTGTTTAAATTTTATTCGATTCCTAATAAATTCCTAAAAAAAACAACAACTTTAAATCACAACCATTGCAATTTGAAGGTTGCACTGATTTATATCACATCTCATTTACAATGATTTAAAACTTAAAACCTGTTCAGATTTTAAAACTACATTTATTTATTTATTTATTTATTTATTTATTTATTTATTTATTTATTTATTTATTTATTTATTTATTTATTTATTTATTTATTTATTTATTTATCTGTTTGTGTTTGTTTGTTTGTTGGTTTGTTTGTTTGTAGCCTGGAAGCCAAATTCTGCCATATGAGGAAAAGTACATTTTGGTTATTTCGAGATTAGTCAAAATTATGACATAAAAAGTTGTAACTTTTGCACTAATTATGGCATTATATTTACATAAATTAAATAATTTCATGTTTTTAAATCACAAAATTACATCTTAGAATGTAATAATTTTTACTTTTAATCTCATTATTATAATTTGGTATTTCATGATTTACTTACAAGCATGATTTTTTATTTTATTTTTTGGCTGAAAAAGGGATTTATACATTTGGCCAATAAGCAACCACCTAGCAACAACAACCAGAATACCCTAGCAACAAATCACACATAAAGTAACACCCTGGCAACCATCTACAATCCCCTAGCATTGTGCTGGTGGTTTTTGCACAACTCACATTTCAGAGTTTCAGAAAATGCACAAGAAAAAGAAAAAAACACAGTTTTCAGCTAAATAGAGAAATCAACATGAAAATTGGTTTCCTTCAGGGAGCGGTGTTAATTATCCGAGTTTCCAACATGTGGGCAGACTGAATGAATGTCTTTAAAAATATTTAATTGATATGGCTTGGAAGGATACCACTGAGCTTGAGCGTGGGCGGTTGACATTTACTTTTAACATTAAAGCAGAACAATTATGCAAGAATGAAGCGTTTTATATTTCAAGCTATACTTTTTTGTTGCAGGCAAACACCTGAATCAATCATATGGTGCAACAGGTCACATCCTAAAGGATTCAGGAAATCTAAGACTGCTGCTTTAAAGGTTAAGTCATTACAGTACATGCATGGTCAGTACATAATTTAATGTTGAGATATGAGATTGAAATTAAAAATGCTATTGATATTTGTTGCAGGACTATTTTATGAGGAAATGCATTATAAAATTGAAGCTATACAATCATGTCTTCATGTATAGCTTGTCTTTGTAAGTCTATCTTAAATCTCATTTTGGTATGATGACTCATGTTTTCCAGTACAAATATCTAAACATTCTTAAAATCAGGATACATTTACTTGACAAGCAAAATAGCATAAGTCTTGGTTTCTGTTTTTTTATTTTATTTTTTATTTTTTTATGTTTAAATGCCGCAATAAGGATTTTTTTAATTGTTATGCTTCAGGCTACCATATTAGGCATGGTAAAACATGGTACTCGCGGTGAATAAAGAAAACCAGATTTAAACAATGAGACTAACTGTGTTGAGCTATAGAACAATCATTCGTTTTCTGTCGATGAATGTCCAAACAGTTGCTATAACCTGTAAAATAAAACACATCATATATTAAAGCATCGTTAGGGGATTCCATGGTTTCTACAAAAATAAAAAACGTGTCCTGGTTAAATTTGCTAATTTCTCTGGATTTAAACATTCTTGGAAACATTTGTGATAATGCAAGTACACAAGTCAGCAAAAATATATGTTGCAACATGTCCTGGCTTGCAGAGAACGCGTCAGTTTAGTTTCACTTTATAAGTTAAGCTTCAGGTTGTGTTCGTGTGCGTCAGTGACCACAAGTAAGTTATAATTATATCACATATATAGATAAGTTAATATAAGTAATTTATGGTTGAGTTTACAGTCAGTGACAGCCTTTATTTCTGTTGTACTGTATGTGTAGCTTGTATGCTATTCGTATTGTAGTTTACATTTCAGGATATGTTTAGCACTGTTTATTTAAGTGGCTAGGGAGAGTTATTAGCCTCAATTGTGCTTATGATAGTAAATATCTATGTTTATTCCTTTCCTTTAGAACCATACTTACACTGTAAAGCACCAAAGAGAATAGTGCCTGTGCATCTGTATGTTAAATGATATATTAAACCCTTCAATGAATATCCCTGCCTTCCGTGTCCTGACTAGACACCCCATGTTGGTGACAAATTTCCATAACCAGTAGAGCCCCATTACATTTTGTATTACCTTTTTGATTAGTAAACGTTTTCTTGTCTTTACTAATGCTTGAAATTAATATTAATTAGGCTAGTTGTTTTTGGTATATTTAAACATTAGGCAAAAGTTCTTTGTGTAAGTGTTATTAACCCTGTAGTTTTTTTGTTCATGGTTCTCAGCTTAGAATAAATGTGAATATCTAAAGTTATTTTATTTTTTTTATTTTTTTTTTAGATTCCCTTTTGTAATCGAAATTGGGAATCAATGAGCAGAACCGGAATCAAAATCGGAATTGTTAAAACTTAACCGATACCCAACCCAAAAGATATACCAATATCTAATGTCATTTTGCTTAAGACAAATCTATCTTGGTTTAGGGAAGTTTAAGAACTGGAAAACAAAAGAGGAATACTTAGAAGTTATTTAGATGCAATGCATAATGTTTAAATCAGTCTGTGGCTTAATTGAAATTGCATCTATGTATCATGGAATATGACAAAAATGCCTTTAATACAGTTGAGAAATACTGCAAATAAAAAAAATACCAACAGTTTATATTCATGTCTTTCTCTGCCTTCAGTCAAACGTTTGCATGTTCTTTCAGATATTTTCAAGGAATGCCAAAGAAGAAACAGATCTGACCCAAATGCCATTTTGGCCATACAGTTCCTGAAATGCTTTTTTTTTCTTTTTCTTTTTTGCCAAAACATAACGGTATCTGTGTAACCTGTGACAGTTTACAATGCAAAACAAATTACTTTCTGAAGATTATCAGGTACGTTTTACAGAGAAGTTTTTTTTACTTCAAAATTTCATTTTAATAAAATGCGTTACTTGCCATTTCTACCCAAGTGACAATTGTTTCTACAAAAAAATCTGCGTCTCAGTTCAGAGACTGCACCTTTTTGAAAGCTGAATTCGTCTGTAAGAATGAAAATAATCAAAGATACCTGAAAATGAACAAAGACAGCTCTGGCTCTTTGTCTCTTCTATTTTCCTCTCTCCCTCTCCTTCCTATCTCTCAGGTAACATTCTTTTGCTGGGTACGATTAATTGTATAAGTTTTTGTACCATTCATATTATCATATCAATGTGTAACCATAACCATATATTGTCATTAAACCCTTTGAATTACAAATACTGTGCTAACTAGTTTTGATTTGGTATTAACTTTGATGTGCTACCAATATCGTCACTCTAAAGCAATGCTCTCCCACATATTTTGCTATTGTAACTGTGATTATTTCCATTGTTGGTATAAATAGCAGTGGGTGGTATTAGACAAGAAACGTACAGTTTTCTACCATCTTGCTGATGACGTTTAGTCATTCGGCAATCCTGCAGCCTGAACCACTGTAGGCGAACCTCCCTTACAAATCACAGCAGAGTGACAAAGGCTGTCCCAATTTAAAGGCTCATTTGAATGCAGCCTACAAATGCGTCCTTAGTTTCCCGGGCAATGAAGGATACAATAGATGGATCCTTAGCAGCCTAGCAACCTCCCAATATTCACTGTGTGCCAGTGACAACTGGATTTTCTTTTTGAGAGAAAATAAGGGATTGCACTCAAATATAAGCAGGGCTTTACGTTTTTTACGCACACCCACCAACCTGCCAAATGCAGGTGGATTTCAGCAGTGGTGTGTAACGCAATCAATAATGGCAAGCGGGTTGAATTTTATATGTATACATTTGTAGTAAAAAAGCATCTAACATAATAAACTAAGTAAAATATATAGATTTTTGAGATATTTTCCAGAATAGATACACAATACCATCTGCTCCTTCTCACCCTCTCATCTCTCTGACAGCAAGTTACTCACAAACCCGCCTCACTTCACTCACTTGTTTCTTTTGCTCTGGATGAATGTTGTTGCTGGGGGTTAAATTTCGCTGTGGGTTTTGCACATAATTTTACTCATTCCCGTAGATTTTGTGCTCACACCCAAAGTGTTTTTCGCTGCTTATTGTGCTTAAACAGTCAAATACACACAGGATAGTCTCAAAATGGTGGTCTTGGAGAGTATTCATGTAAACACAGCCAGTTCTGTTTTAAAGGAACTGTTTGTAAGAAATGTATTTTAATTAATCATAAAATGGCCCTGATATGTCCCTAGACATTAAGAAATCTAATTTTAAATACTTCTATCACTGACAACAGTAGTCCGGCCAGGATATTGTCATTTAAAGTTGTTGTTGCAGCCCTCAACTGATGCTGATGTTGACATGTGTTTTGGCCTGACGCTCCACCCTCCACCTATCGACCAATCACGAAGTCAGTAGCAGTTCAGCGGTTGGCAGATCTGCTCTAGTTACCACAGCTGCAGATCTACAATTGTACAAAAAGATCCTGCAGCCTGTCTGGCAACCTCGAGTCAGGGGGAGAGGGAGGGGGATACACCGCTCTACAGTCATTTGAAAGTGATTGCAGTACCAGTTTTGGCCACAATCTTACATACACCTTTAAGTGAACGTAAACAGATAAGAATGAAAATGCATGTGTAACAGTTTAATGGATCTGTGCATCAGGTCTTAAAGTGACAGCAGCCAAAAATACCTGCTTCCAAATTATGAGATAATATTAAAAATATCTAAACGGTAGTTTTCCCCCAGGGTATCGAATGTCAAAATTGTGGCCAGTGGAAAATGCGGAGAGGCTAGTAACTTTGGAAATCCACTAGATACAGAAAAAGTTCATGTCAAGCCTGTCAAGTATTGGGCTTCAACTTTAAATTGAATATCTAACAATACAAATGTAAAATAAAAATAAACTAAAGCTAGGGCTAGGGCTAAACCATGCCATTCAACAACACTCGTTCTGACACACGGACTTCAAAGAATGCAGCCTATATGAGTTGGGACACAGCTAAGATGTTTTTCAGAGCAGTTACTTCTGAATACTCTCAAGGCCACATATACTAATAAAGTAAAGAGGAAAGCCTTGAATGAAAATGTCTTTTGTTGCCAACGAAACAAATACGAGTGTGAAAAACACTTTAGAAAGAAAAGTGATGCTTTACCGATGTGTTACACAAACAGATTAGTGCTGCGGGTCACATATTGTGCGGTGGGTCGTCTACCCTTGACTGAGACAAGAGCTCTGATGGGAATGTCTGTGGCCTGTCATCTGCGTTATTGCCTGTGAACAACTGATGAATCAATTTCAATCTTCTCCGTGACACACATCATCACCCCACACTGCTGTACAACAGATGAAGCGTTGAACAGTTCTGGTCTGATCTGTGCACCTCAGTATTGACTTTAAAATCGACAGACTACCAGCCCTGTTCAATGGCAGGAGGTTGCTGGGTGTCTGTGCTATTGGTTTCTAGAAGGTGTTTCTTCTCTGCCACAGTGTCCAAATGTACCAGAGTAATGTAATATCACATTACTCTCACTATCTGCACTCATACGGTGCATCCGAAACCGCATACTGCCTTGAGTAGGTACTACACATTTTAATTTATTTTGCAACAAAAAATCCAAATCAAAATGTTTGAATCGATATAGTATGAATGGAAGTTGGACGTGCTTCATCTGCCATGTTGTCACTGTAACATGACCTACCAGTGCCAAATGTGTCACTGCATTTCTATTCATAAATCCACTCACGTGGCCTTAAAGGGTTAGTTCACCCAAAAATGAAATTTCTGTCAATAATTGCTCACCCTAATGTCATTCGACACCTGTAACACCTCCGTTCATCTTCAGAACACAAATGAAGATATTTTTTATGAAATCTGATGTCTTAGAAAGGCCTTCATTGACACCAATGTCATTTTCTATGTCAATGAAAGCCTTTCTGAGCCATCGGATTTCAACAAAATATCTTCATTTGTGTTCTGAAGATGAACGGAGGTCTTACAGGAGTCGAATGACATTAGGGTGAGTCATTAATGACAGAATTTACATTTTTGGTAGAACTAACCCTTTAATGGGATAGTAAAGCGTACATCGAATGTACACTTCAGAATCTCGCCAGAAGTAGTAGGTTATCTGGGGACTTTTCTCCTACTGTTGTTTAAATGTATTGAGACACTACTACTCTTTTACTGTACAACATTTAGTAAGGAAGTAGGCTATTAGAATTCGGATGCAGCCATTTTGTCACCGTTCCCATGCATACATTTTGTGCTCTGCTCAATAAAGAATGTTGCATCAGCCAAAGGTAGAAATTTTGCATTTTTTTAATCCTTATCCAGTAAATCATTAACAACTGGAAAAGCATTAGGGAACTTGAATGTTTTTGTGGACAACGGGGTAAAATGTATAATGCCGTATTATGAATAAAAATCTTGTGTAGCCAGACCTTCAGACTGACGGCTGACTGGACTCTAACGCAGCTTTCATCGGTCAAAGACGTTTCACTGACATGAAACGCGACCGATCACAGTTCGTTTTGTTCCGCTTCATGTTTAGGGGCGTGATAATGTAAAGTTGATGACCACTACAATCCATAGTTCAGTCACGTGACTGTCGCGGAGCCTTGGAGGGCAAAACCGCCATAGAACTCCAAAGAACTGCAGCACAAGCCTGTCAAATTTCCATGTTAAAACCAAAATATGTGAACAAGATGCATGTTTTGAGCACTTATGACCCATATGCACCTGCTGCAGCATTTCAATCACTAAAAACAGTGGGACGTTTTTAAAACACTTAACATGAAAAACACTATAGGGTGGGTTGCACAAATAAGGATTCAATTAAGCAAAGTCTAAAGCTACTCTAGGATTTGTTGATCTGGGTTTTAATTTAAATCGAGTTGTATCACTATTTTAAACAGATTAAGTACGCAGTAAAACCGTTATCGAGCTGATCAAGCAGCAGACAGAGGGTGAACCGATGACAGGCTAAAGACTAGTGCAACCCACTCTTAAAGTGCCTTAATGTACTAGAGCAGTGATATTTAAAGATCAAATTCAGTTTACATCTTTTTGAGGATGCATACTATATACAGGCGAGTAGATTTGCATTTGTTTCCAGACGGCCTGTTAAAGAAGGCGACACACTCGTCTTGCGGACATCCTGTGGAATTCAACCAATCAGATGACGAATTTGAAACTCCGGAAGCGTCCGTGGGCGTGGCATCTGAGGCTGAGACTATGAATGACATGCAGGTCTTTTCAGTTGTGGTATCTGTGGAGGCTCAGATTCAGTGTTTTTTACACCAAAGTTTCCAAGTCATTTGTCAATTCACTAGGTTATGAGGCACAGCCAATGTCTTTAATGTGCAAATTTGATGGTGATTACCCATACACCAATGTGTAAACCATGGCAGATCTGGTGGTCGCCAGGATGTAGATGGATCAAGCTCCTAGATCATAAGTCCCATCATGCTGCTGGCTTAACTAACTATAAGATCACACCTTTAAAATGAACCCACAACCCACAACCTCCAACAACCCTTCCGGTCCATCTGCCGTGTTCGACAGGACTAGCTGACTAAGGCTATGTTCACACTTGGCAGGTTTGGTTGGATTAAAATGAACCCTGGTGTGATTACTCTGTTAGTGCGGCTCATTTGAATAAGTGTGAACGCTGCCGTCTGAACCCTGGTGTGCATCAAACAAGAGGACTGAGACCACTGAGAAGATGGGTCTTGCTCTGCTTCCAAACAAATTCTGGTGCCGTTCGAATGATATATGAACGCAACACGGACCAAAGACATGAATACGAACTAAAAACAGGACATGTCGTCATAAGATGTGCCCCTTAAAAGGACAGATTACTCAAGCATATGTGTTTTTTTTGTCATAGTCATGATGTTACCCGTCAGAGTTCGCTACAGGCGTCAGAACCACGTCTCCTCAGTCAGATCCTGGTTTGTGTGTGACGGAGGGATTCCTGACGATGTTTTAAATCCTTTACACATTTTATAATCTCTTCGCGAGTTCTCAGCTGGTCAAAATACCATCATATGTAGCTACGCACATACAATGAGCACATTTGGCCCAGAGCACAGCTTTGTTTTGGATGTTCGGTAAGTTCCATTGCGTAATAAAAGCAGACAGGATTGTCCAGACTAAACAAACTAAGCAAATCGAACTAGAGTGAACACACCATTTCGATATTTAAGTGTTGTGGACGCTCAACTTGCACAGCTCTAATCTGTTGCATTTGGCATGGTTCTCCCATGCTGAGCTCTTGGACTGATGGCTCAGACCTGACTCAACAATCCCACTGTCTCCTGAAGGACAGGCCTGGCACAGGTGGTGCTGTCAGCATGGCGTTGTCACCACAAACCGCACCATGCCTGCTCTGACATCTGTGGCTTTTGTTCACGGGTAAGCTCTGCCCGTACTGACAAAACTGCAATAAATTAAGTGCTTATTTGACCTTGTGCTGAAAGGTCCACCTGACTGATGGAGCTCTGTGAGCATCTTCAGGTCAAAACGGCGCTCTAATAAACAAACACACCACATTTCCATTAACTGTCTCTTCATTTGAAGTTAGCCTAATGCGTTTTAAATGACCCATTTGTCAAGTAAACAAAGGTTGTGTGTACACTGCAAAAAGCTGGGAATGAAAACCACATTTATTTGCTGGAATAAATCCTTTAAAGGGGTGTTTCCATGGTTTTTTTCTAGGCTTGGTTGTGTTTATGGGGTGCAGTATAACATGTCTTAATACTTCTTTTCCTAAGAGCCGTACTCTTCTTATATTTGACCTTTATTCCACACCACTGTCTCCACTGTCCTTTGAACGGCTCGTTTGCTTCCTGCTTCTATGAAGCCCATCCCTCCGAAAAACGCAATGGTTTCCTGTATTTTTATTGGCTGAAGAGCCAAGCACAGGTTGTCCGGAAACGCCACGCCCCTTACCATTACGGGCAGAACTCACATCTGCGGTGACTAGCGAGGGTTTATGATGTCACCAAACCTGGGAAGAAGTTTGTTGTAGTCCAAACCGGCCGTTTTTGTAGGCAATAAACTGCCATAGCTTTAAAAGACAATATCTCCGTTTGCATTGAACTTTCAGCACTGTAACTTTGCAGATACTGTTTATACTCAAGCAGCAACATTACACACTAACTAAAGTTTAAAAAAAAAAGTCAAAATCGCAGGCAACCACCCCTTTAAATTGTCGTGTCAGTGTATGGCATTAGCCATTTTAAACCCATTCGTTTTTTTGTTCTTCTTTGGAACACAAATGAAGATATTTTAAATATTCTCTCCTTAAAAAGACTGTGCATCAAAGAGAACATATAAGTAATCCATGTGACCCTGGATAGAAATGATACATTTTTCTTTTATGCCAAAAATCATTAGGATATTAAGTAAAGATCATGTACCATGAAGATATTTAGTAAAGCTAAGGACTTCATTTGGACAACTTTAAAGGCAATTTTTTTTTCAATATTTGCACCCTCAGATTTTCGAATAATTTTATCCTAATAAACCACACATCAATGGAAATCTTATTAATTCAGCTTTCAGATGTGAATATATGAATATATCAATTTAAATGTTACATTCAGTTGACCCTTATGACTGGTTTTGAGGTTGATATGGTTAGTATAGTAGTTTAGACTTCTGATATTTTGATATTGATCTGCAACTCAACGGCCATGTCAAACCCCTTGCGAATGGTTGTCCACAAATGATGTGTCCGCTTAGTTGGCAGGACTCTTTCTTAATCAGGCCGGTCATAATTAAAGCCTTAACCAAGAGCAGGAACCGCCTCACTCAATGCGGGTGGCAATAGCCAGCAGAGACCAGGGATCCCCTTGAAGGGAGTCAGGCCGCTCTTATCAACACCTTAAAGTGGTGCTAGAGAGGCAATCACAAAAGGCAAGCTCTCTCGCAGATGGACCTGCTCTGATTTGATGAGCGTGTCTGAGAGTCTGGGGGCTTCCTGATTGGATGTCTTCATTAGCTGGCCTTGTGTAGGAGAACACAAGCGATCGAGCGCCGGCTGACTCACCAGTTACAGCCAACGTCTTCAAACCGTGTGATAACCTTCAGCTCACATCCCCCCAAATACCTCTACACAAGCATGACAGCTATGCTTTGTGTTTCAGAAACAGTCACTGTCCTTTGACAACATTTCCGGAATGCCATGATTTCAGTGAAAGGCGACAAGAGACAAGGGAATAAAAGACAGGAATATCCCTTTCCATCCTTCACCTGTCAGCCAGAGTCTTCAATTTCATGAGTATTTGAAATATGCAAAGCCATGCTGAAATATTGGTTGACTTAAAATTTTGAGTTAATTTAAATGAAAAAATTGAGTTAATACAATGACCATTTTTGAGATTCGACAACCTTTATTCAAACATTATTAAAAGGTTTTGTAAGCATATTGGGTAACTGTGTGTTTTATTTGTGATGACGCAGTGAAACATGCCAAATTGGGACATTTTCATTATTTATCACATTTTTATGTGGTTCAGATACAATAATATTTTGAGTTTCTATTTATTAAACCAATGTATAAACTAAAAAACTCAACATTTTAAGGCAACTAGGTTACTTACTTTTTTAAGCTAAAAAAAAACATTTTTTTACAGTGTACAGAAGTGACATTTCACAAGCAAAAACATATAGTCAACATAATTATAGCTTAAGGAAAGGAAAATATTTTAAACGTTATATGGTGTGTGTGGAGGTGATACTCAACATGACCGGGATTTTGACATATTTTTGTGTGCATATTTTTTCACATACTGAGACGCATGGGCGTGCGTTCATATTTTGCCGTATCCGGTCGGCAAAACTCCAAACACATCTTCCCTTTTTAAGAATGACTTCAGTGCCGTTCTTTGTTCTTTTCTCAGAGAAAAGCTTAACTCCAAGTCTTCCAGAGTCAAAGCTGATTCGAAATCAAAACTGATTCGAAAGACCGCCGCTCGCCAGTTTCTGTGTTTACTAGAAGCACGCAAGCGCAACTCTGCCGTCATTATGTTAAGCCCCGCCCACCAACTCTATACACGATGTGATTGGCCCAACCAGAGTTTGGTTTTTACAGCTTAGAAGGTATTGAGAGTTGCTAGACGACACTCGCGGCAAATTAGATTTGCTGCAGCTAGGGTGCGTCTAGATATCTAGGCTACCTTTAAAGGTAGGGTAGGACGGACTGATCTAAAACACTTTTGTCCAAATTAGTTTAAACTTTCTTTATATGTCATTACATAATTAAAATGTAAGTACTCTGAAAAGGAGATAATAAAAACCGAGTAACTCTAGACTTATTAATCTGCAATAAACACTGCTCATTATTTTTGTTCGGGACGGAACAAATGATTGGCTGGTGCGACTGACACTCTCTCGCTACCATGGTGACCACCGCTTTCGCTACAGGATCTGCCCACATGCGCGCTCTTTTGATTTGAGGAGTTCAAGAGGCAAGAAACCTAGGCAAAATAATGGCAGAGAAAGAGCATTCAAAATTCACAGTGCAGGGTTTTACAGTCAGCGAAGGCAAACAATACAAAAAAGGAAGACAGTACGAGCAAAGGCAATGCACAGAAAGTCTTTGAATAAACAAAGAAATCAAACGCGAGTAAATATCTGCGTGGCTTTCCAACGATGGTGAAAACTGAGGGACCTGAAAAGCGACTCCTTGCTGGCTGTATTTCTGCTGGACAGGTAATCTTTCATTTTGAGTATACATTTTTTTGGTTTATGTTTTCATGAAGCATGTATCAAGAGCACATGAAGCTGCCTAATATAGCTAACATAACATTACTCAGCATAAAGTTACAATATTATACACTTAGCCATTAGTAGAGATGATAAATGCTCAATATGTTTAATAAATATGCTTAGCTCAAGTTGATCGCTGTTGTGTTGAATTTCGTAAAATTATCTTTAGATAACAAAATGCATGTGTAAAAGCTAGTACACCGCATCCAGGACGTTTTTTTAGAACTAAGTTAGCTTTAGCTACTACTAATCAACAATGCTTTCATCATGGAGACTCTTACATGCAAAACACTGTATATGTTATGAATCTTACACGAAATTCATCTTTATCACAATATAACTGATGTTATTGTAAAAAGATGTATCAACCCGTTTTCTTTGCCTTGTAAATATAACTAGCTCGTTACCAAATCAAACAAAAATATATTTTAAACTTTACCAGTACCGGTATTCTAGCTTGATAGAGAGTACTAAAAGACATCTTATTTGTTTATATTCATACTGATAAAGTTAGATTTTTTATTACATGTGATTCTGACATGATGTCACTACATGCACAGCGCTCCTCTGAGGTAAATAATGCGTCTTCCAGCTGATTGGTCGGTGAGGCGCGTTCACGTATTTTGGGGGCGTGGCTTTGGAAAGAGCCCAGAAGGGAGAAGGTGGAGTGAATGGAAATAATGAGCTGTCTTTAAAACAGTCATGAGAGGTCTACAGACCCTCAATTTTTATACTTTCTTTTTCAGAGTACTTACATTTGAATTATGTATTGATATATAAAGAAAGTTTAAACAAGTTTGGAAAAAAAACCTACCTACCCTACTTTTAATGTTATTGCTCTCAGAGAAAAAATTATTTCATGGCGACTTAAAACAGCGCAAACATACATCAAAGCTCCTGACAAGGCAAGTCACATAAAACTATAATCTTTTGTTTAAAGGGCTTAATATAAAGTGCTCTCATGTTTCAGACTACTGGGTTCATGTACTTTTCCAATTCCATTTCCTCCACTATATTTTAGATGCGTTGTCAATAGAAATGCGTTATTCAGTACTGTAAAGTGACTGGTGGATGTTTTCTGTCAATTACATTGTACATTATTAATGTCTGTTTCATACCAGCCCTAATTGATGGGTTTTAATCATTTTACATTTTTACTTTGTATGTAACATGATTGTCAACAGTAGCAGTATTATTAAGGCTTTTTTTCCCATCACACTGGAAAAGAAACCGTATGGCATTGTGCGATCTTATATTGTTCAATTTGGCAAGAGCGGGTCACCCAGGGATTAAATTCATACAGAAAATGAATTCCAGCGTGCACAGCATTCACACTGCATACAGCAGAACTATTGCAAGTACTGTATTCTGAACATAGCCAAGGACAGAAGTTCCTTTCTTATCAAATACTACAAAGTCCCATGCATGTTTCAGAGCTTTTGTTTCATTACCATGACCTCCACACCCAGGCATTTTAAATATTATGTCTCCACTACATTTTGAATTGCATTAGCACACAAAGCTTTGTGGCAAACCAAACACGCGATACAAGTGCTTTATATTCTGTGCTGTGTAATCTTCGTGCTTTGGGCGTTTCTCAAACAGCACCTTATTACCAGAGCAATTCTTTACACAAGCATCATCTTCAAGCCCTCAATGGTGCTTCTCTATCACTGCCAATGACATCAGTTTGGCCCTCAATACTTCACACCTCATAAAATCAGTCTGCGCCCCTCAGGCTGCTGGTGTCCAATCTCAGCTCCAGCTCTAGTTTGTGAAGTGAATCTGAATCTATGGCAGATGATGAAGGAATGTTCTTGGGGAACTGTTTTCACAGAGGCTGCCAAGAAGAGTTGTTGACTGATATTGTTTTTTGATGGCCGATGCCGTTACCCTATGCAGTATGTGCGAGTGTGTGTGTGTGTGTGTGTGTGTGTGTGTTTAAAAAAATATTTAAAGCAATTAACACAGCATCTGTTTTTTCATCCTTGTAGCCAATCAGTTTGATCGGACCACACGTGCATCAATGAGCCTTTGCCGCCCATTACCCTGTCGCTGGTTCACCACTGTTCACCACATAAGCCCCGTTTCCACCAGATTAGGCAAATTAGTCCGGTGATGTAGGACTGCGCGACTGCTCCTCCAAATAGTCAGTGACGGACAGTAATCATGTCTGTGTGTATCGATTGAAAGATTTAGTGGACTGTTTACATGAGACGTTATCTAAACTGATCAGGTGTTTACATGTGATGACTTTCAAATCGCAATCATTTTGTCACATGCAGTTTGTCTGCCGCATCAAAAATGTCAACAGCAGCTGGAATGTGTTAACTGTAGCCATAGCAACTCTTAACGGCCACCAGGACTAATACAGTATTATTTATAGCTATTTATTTGTTTAAAGTGTAATAATCATCTCAGAAAATTCTTCTGTCAGGCGCAGTTAAAGTAAAAACTGTCTGGGGCAATATACGCTGTGTCATTACTCCAACATTATCTTCATAACTTACGAAATAAAAAGTTTACCCCAGAAAAATTTACTTTCCTCTCTTGTCAACTGCCAACATGAGCGCGGCGCGTGCTGTCTCGTCATGTAAGGACGCACACTTAAAAGTAATCGGTCAGGTCGTTTACATGGTGAAAAAAAATTATTAACGAGTATGGAAGAGATTCAAGCTGTGCTGCTTTTGCTGGTTATGTATAGGTTTACGAGGTAATTAACAACGACAGAAAAGAGCACTAATATGCAGATTCAGCAGCATGCAGCATATTCAGAAAGCTTGTAAAGCTAGATTTAAAATGACAATGTATATTATTATCAGCTATTACGGACATTGCACGTGAGTTGGCTGAGACAAACGCGCGCCATCAGACAGAGAGCAAGACTGATATTTACCGAACGCAGCCCGAACCTCGCAAAAGACTTTTAAAAATGCCGGAAGATTAAATGCTGCGTGATCTAAACCAATCAGCACATTCAGCATATTCAAAGTTCCTGAACTTTGAAAAAGTACTACCTCGCGAGCAGGGCCGTTTGGAGGGGGAAATATTTACCCGGAACTTCATTTAGACCCTGGTTCCTGCGGTCTAAACACACCGAGTACCACCCAAAGTTCCTGGTTCCTGGGTAAAGTTCCTGTGGTGGAAACGGGGCTATATTAATTAAATAAATAATTAGTCATAAAAAAGAATAAGCTGTATGTAATTAATGATCATCTGCATCCGTCTTGACATCTTTGGTGTTGTCAGAAAACAAAAGGATAAATTATACATTTAGGTGAATGTTGTGTTGTTTAAGTACAGTAGTGTTTTTAGCATCAGGGATTGTCCAGAGGCTTTCTTCTCATCATGCTTTGTGTGACAGGCTATATTTGCCTTTGCACTGCCACTAATGTTCCCCACTTTCATCTGTAACCTTTGTACTCCTGTCAGGGTGCCAGTGGGCAGACCTCAAACGAGCTTTAGGGTCAAATACTTCTCACAGGGAACCACTGAGAAATGATCTGGGCTGCCAGGAGTTGGCCAACCGATGACCGATGGAAACTTTAAAAGAATGTGATGGATGGGGAAGAACATGAAACGCTGGACTGCGATCCGATCTATTAGCCACGTGCCCACCAGCAAGGTATGTGGGACCTCCAAAAAGCCTCACATTAACGCCTGCAGGAGCTGTTTCATAATACAACAAAAGCTGTCTGTCTAGCTCTCTGACCTTCAATTTACAGCAGGCTCATGGGCCACGGCCAGTTCAAACAGCCTAGAAATTTTTTTTATAAAGACATGATCTTCTTCTGGAGTAGTATCTGGTACAGTTAAAGCCACAAGTATTTTTTTGCCGCTAGAGGTCGCTTATTTAAAACAAAGGTGTAGCTTGATGACGCATGGAAGCTTTTATTATGCCTCACACTACGCTTCCGCTTATTCTGCTCGTGTGTGTGTGGGGTAACGCAGCTCTGTTTAATCATATTAGACACATTTGAGTGTGTTGAAGGTTGTTATAATGCTACTCTGTGCGTTCACTCGGCGGCTGCTATGAGACGTGTTCACACTGCAGTGAGTGAGATCGATATTAGGCATGGTGAAACATGGTACTCGCAGTAAATCAAGAAAACCAGATTTAAACAATAACTGTGTTGAGCAATAAGACAATGATTAGTTTTCTGTCGACGAATGTTCAAACAGTTGCTAACCTGTCTAATAAAACACATCATATATTAAAGCATCTTTGGTGTGTCCATGCTTTCTACAAAATAGCCTAGTTTTCTAGGGGAATCAGGGGTAACGCAGGTATGATATCATTGATAGGCGATGCACGTACACGGTCTGTGTCCAGGTTAAAATTGCTTATTTCTCTGGATTGAAAAATTTTTGGAAACATTTGGGATAATGTAAATACACAAGTTGACAAAATATACATTGCTCTAGTGGTTTTTGTATATTTGAATCCAGAAATCTTACATTATGTGCCTTTAAATCATTTTCAAACAAATCTGTTCATCAGAACTGAAATGCAATTATTTCAGTTAATGAATGAAGGGTATTTTACTGTCAATTTTATATTCAGTCTATAAAGCTTAACGTGTCACTACTGTATTTTTTACTGTAAAGTTCTGGCAACCACAGCTTTTTTCAACCCTGATTTTTTTTACAAGCCATGATAAGCACAAAAAAAAAAAGAAAGAAAGAAAAAAATATTCAGGGGAGCTATCCAACTCTTTGGGCCCATTTTTTTACATTTGACATGAGCAGTCCATTAGCCAACACAACCGAGCCCTGCTGTGTACATAATCACAGTGAGTACAGAAAAGTGTGTCGGGTTTTGTCAGGTCTCGGTCTTCTTTGAAACACCGCTGACAGCCCGCAGTAATGGATTTAGATCAGAGGATTCACTTTATATGTTTCCAGCTCGACCTTTAAGCTTCTAAAACAATTTGGAATAAATTTACTGTGAGCTGAAGCTGTGATATATTAAAAAAAGAACAAAAAAAACATGCTGGATAAGAGCCTAAAACCAAAGGCATGATTATGACCAGAGCTTTAAGAAGTACAAGAAATATATTTGGAAAAGATGTCTGAGCTATAAAAGCTAAGAAACCAGAGATGGTCAATAACAAGGATATAAGTATTCTATGACATAGTTAGGATAAGAAATGTTTTCTGTGTTTTTTTTCTCAAAACCAATAGTTTAAGATCCACAAATAAATGTTTCACACTATTAAAATGTACAAATAAACAGAATGAGACCAAAAAAAATACATCGTAGGAGTTTTCACAAAACTGATTAAACGAGATTGGTTGGAGCAAGAATGTGCTTTGGTCAATCAGCACCACCTGTAATCTGATTGTTGATTAGACGGTGGGTGAAGTCCACATTTGTGGATTTGTGCACATTTCGACACCAGAAATATTTCAAACTCCATAAATGCATGCCAGATTCACAAACCCAGAGGACGCGATTCCCAAATTGGTGCCAGGCAGTTAACGGTCTCCTCTCTTTCTCCACAAATCACAGCTATTGATGGAATTTTCCGTCAATTATGAGACAACGCTTCCCTTCAATTTGACGTAATTTTCCGTCCTTGCTTTCCTGCACTGTAAAAAATTAAATCGGAAAATGTACTGGTAACTTTCTGCCAGTACATTATCTAGTAATTTCACAGAAATTTCTGTTAACCCTTAAAACACAAACTAATGCAATGTGTTATTCAAAACACAGGTTAAAAAAACAAAATGGAAAAATTCCTTCATACTTATACAGTACATTGTGCCCTATTTTTACAGTGTGCTATTGATAGAATTGTCCGTAATTTATGAGACAATGCTTCCCTGCAATTGACAAAATCTATGGCTTTCTGTGTTTTTACTGCTATACGGTATGGGGGCGCTGTTACCAATCTTCTGAACGAGTACAGAATCTCTGAAACAAAAGCAGAAACAAGTGATAGATTGCTTATGCACATTGTAGTCCTTGAAAAAAAAATCTCAGCTTTTTGTGAAAATGACCAAAAATGCTGTTGGTGGCTGGTACTGGCAACTATTTTTTTTAAACGGTGACGAGAAAGAGAAAAGCCTATTGGTGACACCAGTATTCAAAGCTGGTATCCACAGCCAGCGTTGGATACAACAGATAAAGCTCAGAAGACTTCTTTCTAATGGTTGCAACACAACCCTCCAGTCGTCATCTATTGACAGCCGCATTAAGACGCACATCCAGAAGCTTGTAGCCAAGAATAAGTGCACAAATAAAAGAAGATGCTGCTGCTGAAATGGAGGATGGTGCTGACAGCACATGATGTTTGCTGCCCACCCTCAGCACCAAAATAAATCCGTATTTGCTCTCTGTCATGACATTCCAAACCTGTGTGATTTTATTTTGATCAGATACATTGTTCCACTGGAGAATTAAAGTCATACTTATTTGGAAAAATGTGAGTGTGTAAATAAAGTAAACATTGCATTTGAGGGGGGAAAAGCCACTGCAATTGGTCGGTTTTCCTAGGAGAAAAAAAGCGTAATTTCTAAATTTCCAGTGACCTGTTGCACAAAGCTGGTTTCAGTTGCTACCCAGGTAAGTTCAAGATTAGTTTGAGCAAACTCTGTTTCAAGAAGGTGGATTGGTTTTTAGCAGTGTTCATCACCAGGGTAACTTACACTACACGGCTAATTTTATTCTGTGTTAAGAGATCGCAAACCCAAATTGGACCAATCAGCTGCAAGTAAAGCCACACCCCCTGTATCTCTCGTTCCAAATTTGAGTTTAGAGTGAAAAAAACGCTAGAGACAAAATTGCTCTTCCTTTGGCGCTAATTATTTATTATATTTATATTATACTATTATAATTTCTTTGAATTAATATAATATATTGATATAATTATTATATTAATTGACATGTAGACAAATATTAATATAAATATAAAACAACGTGAGCTATTTGTGAACCTTTAATTATTAGTCATATTTCTTTATGATTCACATCATGCATTGATATAGTCAGATATTCTTTAAGCTGTATTTTCAAACTTTCGCTGCAGCAGCAGTGTTGTTCCTGCTTTGTAAACGCATTTAATTTCATGATAATTATCAAAACGATCTCTCAATCTTCAGAAGAGAAGTGCATCAAACGGACACTGTGATTGGCTGTTTGCCGCACGTGTCACACTTTCAGGTGCAAGCGCTTCAGAGTTGATCGGCAACTCTGAATTAAACCTGAGTTGACAGAGAAAGTTTACACCAAGCTTTGAGAAACGGTTGAACTTGATCTAAACCATGCAGGTTGGATTTATCTGGATTTGTCAACTCTAAACCTACTCTGAAACTCAGAGTTTGTTTAGCTAGCTTCATGCAACAGGCCTCTGGAGAACACTATAGATGAACTTAACACATGAACTACAACCTGAACCCACAAACTCATTTTACATGAATTGGGTCTAGTATCTTTATACAGACACCATGCCCCATTTTGTTTACCTTTTTATTTTGCCTTAATTACGGGGTCTCACAGGGATCAGTCCTCGGGCCAGTATTGTGTTACTTACATGCATTGGCTTCCATTTTTAATAAGCACAGCGTATTCTTTTATCCATACGCTTATGGTACTCAGATCTTTTTCCCCTTAAAACACGTGGGAAAAACGGCTTACAAACACTGCTGGCCTGTTTAAAAGAACTCAAGCTTTGGCTTTTAAGTAATTTCCTAAATTTAAACTAAAATAAAACTGAAATAATTCTACATGGGCCCAAAAAAAACTGTGTGGTTGATGTTGACTGTGGATGTAAGAAACAGATCAGTACTGTTGTCAAATCAAAATTCTCATCTTAGACCAACTCTCTAAAGTTAAACCCTTTTGATTCCACAGTAACTTCCAAACTGTGATTCATGCCATATCAGTTTTATAATAAGATGCAATAAAATTACATTTACAGAGGCTCTAAAGTTGCTATAAATTTTATGAGATCCTTTCTTCAGTATTGTGACGTAGATCTAAGTGAAAAAGATGATCTAAAATTAAGGAAATTGAAGGTTGGGGTCTTGATTTCTATGATTCACTTTTAGTTGGATAGAAGCAGGTCTGAATGTGAGCTTGCGGGGGGGAAAAATCTAATCAAAGTCACGACGTCAAAAGCCATATGCATGGATGAATATGTCACAATAAGATCAATAACATGCATTTAGAAGGTCGATTTTTATTTCATGCCGATTTTAAGCAAAAAAATCATAAAGTTCCTCCCTTTGAGTATGTACATGCTTTCAAAGTTTCAAATTACATGAACAGAGCTACAACATAGACGATCTTTTTCCAAGTAAAGTAAAATCCTGGTTCCTTTAAATGCCCTTGATGAGTGAAGATTCATCTGTTCGGTGTGTCTCTGGTGAAAGTCATTACAATCTATTATCAAAAGGACCTTGAGTTTCAGCTGAAAACGTCCAATTAAAGCAAAGAAAGCGTGTTTGCTTTCACCTGTGAAAGATCCTGAGCTTAAGCTGGTCACGGCTCAATTTCTCACCTAATAAAGATGTTACTATTTTTAATTCACAGTTGAGGTATAACAAGCACTGCAATTACCATGAAACACACGACTAGCACTCAACATAAATGTCACTGTGACTACGTTTACATGGACAGCAGTAATCTAATTATTGACCTTATTCTGAGCTAACAAATTAATGCATTACAATATTGCATTACTCCCTAACAAAAGTAACAAATTTTGTTTTTATATATGCAACAAAGTTAATTTTTTATGGAAAGTAATGGTTACTAAAGCCATTTTTGCTTATGGCAAAATTGAATCATTGAAGGTCAGCACCAAAGACAGACACTGGTTAATAAAGTGAGATTAAATACATAAAGTATATTTGTGTTATTTAACATCTTAAACCCTTAAACGCATTCCTCGGGTCTTGACCTGGGACGTCATTCACTACCCTCCTCCTTATTCATCAGAAACCAACTTTCTTAGTATCCCTCAATCAATTAATTATAACCATTATAACAAGAAATAAATAATGAAATTATAAAAGAATGCCCGTTTTCCCATTGATTTTTTGTGTAACTAAGTATATTTTTTCTGCACAACAATAATTAATTTTTTTGTGACTGAATAAGTGCAATTCCTCTTTATTCCTCCATGTGACAATGTCTGATACTTAATAATGAAGTGTCGTTTCACTCATAGTTATCCCAGGCAGAAAACAAAATCATCAGTAAAACTTGAAATGGCTCAGTGATTTACAGCAGAGCAAGAACTGAACACAATCAAATATCACCATCACTTGATGGTGGATCTGCTGAAGCTATCAGCGATCTAAATGTTGACTTTAAAGATGATAGTTTTGAGAATATATTTGAGAGTAACTATGAGGCAGATGCTGAATGTACTGGGAAATAAGCTCTGACGAAGACAGTGATGATGGATAAAACATAACCCTCAAACTTAATCAAACTTAACCCTTACAAGCTCCAAAAGATAACAAAAAAATGCTTTATTTAATTATTCTGTAATAGTTACTCTAATATCAGAAGAGTTTTATATTATCACGACAGGTAGAGATCCATCCGTGTTAGATATAGATCCGGGTCACTAAACACCCAAATATTTAATAATGATTGGCAAAACATTCATGCATTTAAGGGTTAATTATTGCAGGTTTGCATGTGCAATTGAAATTTTTTATTTATTTTAAGGAATAATGAATTGTTAGGTACAGTGAGGAAAATAAGTATTTGAACACCCTGTTATTTTGCAAGTTCTCCCACTTAGAAATCATGGAGGGGTCTGCAATTGTCATCGTAGGTGCATGTCCACTGTGAGAGACATAATCTAAATGTAAAAAATTCAGAAATCACATGTATGATGTTTTAACTAATATTTGTATGCTACAGCTGCAAATAAGTATTTGAACACCTGAGAAAATCAATGTTAATATTTGGTACAGTAGCCTTTGTTTACAATTACAGAGGTCAAACGTTTCTTGAAGTTTTTCACCAGGTTTGCACACACTGCAGGAGGGATTTTGGCCCACTCCTCCACACAGGTCTTCTCTAGATCAGTCATGTTTCTGACCTGTGCTAAGAAAAACGGAGTTTGAGCTCCCTCCAAAGAGTCTCTATTGGGTTTAGGTCTGGAGACTGGCTAGGCCACGCCAGAACCGTATTATGCTTCTTACAGAGCCACTCCTTGGTTATCCTGGCTTTGTGCTTCGGGTCATTGTCATGTTGGAAGACCCAGCCTCGACCCATCTTCAATGCTCTAACTGAGGGAAGGAGGTTGTTCCCCAAAATCTCGCAATACATGGCCCCGGTCATCCTCTCCTTAATACAGTGCAGTCGCCCTGTCCCATGTGCAGAAAAACACCCCCAAAGCATGATGCTACCACCCCCATGCTTCACAGTAGGGATGATGTTCTTGGGATGGTACTCATCATTCTTCTTCCTCCAAACACGTTTAGTGGAATTATGAGCAAAAAGTTATATTTTGGTCTCATCTGACCACTTGACTTTCTCCCATGACTCCTCTGGATAATCCAAGTGGTCATTGGCAAACATAAGACGGGCCTGGACATGTGCTGTTTAAGCAGGGGAACCTTCCGTGCCATGCATGTTTTCAAACCAAGACATCTTAGTGTATTACCAACAGTAACCTTGGAAACGGTGGTCCCATCTCTTTTCAGGTCATTGACCAGCTCCTCCCGTGTAGTTCTGGGCTGATTTCTCACCTTTCTTAGGATCATTGAGACCCCACAAGGTGAGATCTTGCATGGAGCCCCAGTCCGAGAGAGATTGACAGTCATGATTAGCTTCTTCCATTTTCTAATGATTGCTCCAACAGTGGACCTTTTTTCACCAAGCTGCTTGGCAATTTATCCATAGCCCTTTCCAGCCTTGTGGAGGTGTACAATTTTGTCTCTAGTGTCTTTGGACAGCTATTTGGTCTTGGCCATGTTAGTAGTTGGATTCTTACTGATTGTATGGTGTGGACAGGTGTCTTTATGCAGCTAACAACCTCAAACAGGTGCATCTAATTTAGGATAATACATGTAGTGGAGGTGGACATTTTAAAGGCAGACTAACAGGTATTTGAGGGTCAGAATTCTAGCTGATAGACAGGTGTTCAAATACTTATGTGCAGCTATATCATACAAATAAATAGTTTTTAAAAATCGAATATTGTTATTTCTGGCTTTTTTTTTATTGTGTCTCTCAGTGCATGCAACTACGATGACAATTTCAGACCCCTCCATGATTTCCAAGTGGGAGGACTTGCAAAATAGCAGGGTGTTTAAATACTTGTTTTCCCACTGTATATGGAAAAAGAAAAAATTATATATATCAGCTAGGATGATAATTTAACACTGGAAATTTAAAGGAAAGCTCAGGAGAATAACTTCACCTCCTGTAAGTCATTTTTCTAGCATCCCTTCACAAATGATTATCTATAATTAATTAAGTCTGGGGGGTGACTTGGAGGTTTTTATCACTCAAGATTAAGAATGTGCAAACTCAAGGACCTTTCAGGATAAATGTTCGCCCTTTGCATGCATACAGAGAGGGTATCAAGAGTTTCACTTGTTTCCAAGAACCAAGAAAATGTCCTTGATGGCAGTCAACATGAGGTTTATGTAACAGTCATTTTAAAGACATCTGGGATGCCATGACCTGTAATGATGCTATCAGCTCAGTAACCTCTTGAGAGACCTTTAATTGATCAAACAGATTTTAACTAACAGTCTCAGCCGTTGCCAGGTAAATCAATCATCCATACTGTTTGCAGATGGCTTTTCCCTCTTATTAAAACACACACCCATGTACACAAACGCATCATAAAATGCTAATTGTTTTTTTCCCTCAGGGAAATAATTTGGGGTTTAGCTTCCTCTGTTTACAGCATGCAAAAAGGACCTGGATTTATTAAGCACTGATATTAATGATGATGCAGTTTAACATGCTGCTTCCTTGAACACAAAACACATCTGTGGTGTCAGTCAGCAGATGGGCTGCAAAAGCACAAAGCCACATGACGGGAAGACAGCAGCCAATCTGGTATTGCACATAAGAAGCGCAGATAGATCTGATAGTCTCTGCTCAAACCAATTACAGAGTTACATTCAGTCAGTCCATTTGAGATGCAGATTTATGCGCATATGCATCTGCTACTCTATTGGTGTCATAGTTAGTAGGAACAGAAATCATCTTGATATTAGTTCTCAATGCTTGGAGCACATTACAAGCATTGAGATGTTCCTTCTAATATTTTCCCATAATTAAGACATTATGGTCAGGATACTTACTTAATAAAGCATATACACAGGCAGACTTTTTATTCTATACCGAGCTAATGATACAGGTAGATTTTGACACTCACTGAAATTAAATGACTGGGGGAAATGGATTTGTCACGATATCTTGTACGTAAATTTAAAGGACCATATAAGTGCCTTGAAACATGCAGCATTTTCAGTGTGCTGACAAACAATAATGAAACGGAAAGATAGGGCGGGACACAGAGCAGCTCCTCCCCTTTTTAAAATAGCCAATAGCGTTTAGTTTATATCACAGCTCAGTCAGAGTCGCTGAGCTTGTTAAAGCAGTTAAGCTCCTCCATATGGCTTTATAATACAGCATTCTGTGCAGAATTCAAAAGGGTCTGATATGTTTTGTGGTCTATGTCAACTCGATCATATGATCCACTCTGTGCTGTCTGGTCTCTGGACCGGAGAAGACTGTGTTCGTGCTGCGGCGGTGTGCATGAAACCAGACTTAATTCGCCCCAAAATAATTAATTCGGCCCAATGGAAAGCATATTCCCACTGTCTGAACTGTACCCTAGCCCATATATAGTGCACTATGTGCCTTTCACCATGTAGAAAATAGTAAGTGACCAATTTCAGCCGCAGCTTATAGATTCTGGAAAGCATTTGGTTGGATACAAAATCTGTTAAAAAGTGAAGTGATGTAATCAAAAGTCGCTTAAAACACATATCTTCTAAATGCTCTGTTGAGAATGTCTTGAGTGTTAACCGGGAACATACTCTGAGTTGTCTGAACTAACTCCGGGACTTGTTTTTGGAACCAGCAAACCTCGAGTAAGCAAGGTTTGGGTTAGTCAACCGAGAGTCCAGGGTATATGTGACGGTAAGTTAATCTTGCTTTCTGGAATACACCCAAGCTCATAGTTAACCTTAAATGTTCAGTGTGTGAAATTTAGAGGCATCTACAAGTTAAATTGTGAATTGCAATAACCAACCGCTCACACCTCCCTATGCACATAGAGGAGCTACGGTGGCTGACACTGGACAAAGATGCTGTCCTCGGAGAGAGCAGTGAGTAGCTAGAGCTCTGTAGAGAAGTTTGTCCCTTTAGGGCTTCTGTAGAAACACGACAGCGCAAAATGGCGTTAGCACTGTAAGGGGACCCGTGGCGTACGTACATAGAAATAGCTCATTCTAAGGTAATAAAAACATAACAGTTCATTATATAAGGTCTTTATACACTGAAAACTGTATATTATATTGCACTTATGTCAATAAATAGAAACTGCGCCTTTAAGGCTAACACATTCATAATATATTTTGATTTTATGGGGACTTTAAGTTTACAGCCTGAAGGGGATTTAGACTACCAAAAGGCTATTTATATTGTCAATTAGTGAACTTTTAGGAGTGCACTAACATTTGTATTACGGTAGGCCTATTACCTCAATTTTAACAGACTACAACAACAAAGCTGCAAGTGTTCTTTTAGCCATTCCTAATTTCCTGTTTCCAAAATACTCGTCGTTTTTGTTTATGATGGGTTTGCTTAAGTATTTAACTGCCGTGGATACCAACAAACCAATGTAATGCCGTCCACAATGAGCTAATCATTCACTTACGTTATAAAATAAAAGATCTATGCCAGACTGTATCAGCGAACAAGCATGGGGTTTTCAATTATACACTGGGTCCCTGGCACGGGTCCATTGTGTCTAAATGTCTAGTTATACCATCCAAATGCCTTTAATGAACAGTTTATCAAAGTAATAATCGTGTTTTCCAAGTAAAAAGTACATTGAAACACTGTCAAAACCAATATAGCAACAACAACAACTCCATATAGTGATGGGAATGGAAAGCTCCACAGCACCACCAAGCGGATCTAACTGTGGACTTCTGCACTGTATCTCCGGGAGAGAGGGGAAAGTTGCAAACTATAAAACTGGTGTAAATTGAATTCAAGGAGACGAAAATGCCATTTGGAGGCACATTACCTACAGGGAAAGTCAATGGGGTGAATTTACAAATGAGTTACTGGGTATATTGAATTAAATGATATGTCCATACTTAACACACAAATATATCCCATTCCCAACATTTCACCTGGCGAAAGCAGTGATCAATCGCTAACGTTAAATATACATTTAGTGCACTTACCTCTTCCACAGTTAGTGGCATGCATATCCGGTATTCCTTCATCAACATTGTCCTCTCCTTATGATTCCCACGCTAGAATGAGTGCCAGTGATCATCTAAATCAATTCAGCCATCTGGTGATGCACGCAATCACGAGTTGTCATGTAGAAAGATGGGAAATGTCAGTGCACTTCAGTAGAAACGCTCTTGCCGTTGTGTTCGCGTTCGCGCGCACGGGGGGCTTGTGATGTTGTGATGAATTCACTCTTGGAATTTGCCGATGCTCGTGCGTTTTTACGCGCAAGGGAAACACGCCAGAAACGCACAAGAAATCCAGCGGAGAAGACGATTGTCGCAGCGTCCCGGTGTTTTTAAACTTTCAAATGAAGGGGCTCTCTGTGCTCTCGTCTTCTTTAATCAGCCCCTGCTTCCCGTGCACCTGTCCCGTCCCGC
This sequence comes from Pseudorasbora parva, assembly GCF_024679245.1. Taxonomy (NCBI): domain Eukaryota; kingdom Metazoa; phylum Chordata; class Actinopteri; order Cypriniformes; family Gobionidae; genus Pseudorasbora; species Pseudorasbora parva. The sequence goes on from NC_090173.1 coordinate 18,005,090, forward strand.
TCCACACACACACACGCGCGCGCACAGATGATATAGCGATGATTTGAGTAAATCTCAGAGTAAACACGGCGCTCCTGGAGTCAGTCGCATGGTCTTCCTCTTCTAGTCAAATGAAAGATATTGTGCAGCTGTTGTTTACTCCGCGGCTGTGACGCGGGATGGTAAGTTTTCAAGGAAAAAGACACTCACTGTGGCTGTGTGTGTATGTGTGTGTGGTGCAACGCATCACGATGTTTTCAAAGGCCAATAACGCCTTCAACCGATTGGCGGCGCTAGTGACTGTAACATCACTAGCCGCAGCAATTAAACCCAGCGAAAAAGAGTTTGTTCCCTTGCAGTATTGAGTTTTTTTTACGGTCTATGGTTTTGCCCATTCGCTTTGGCTCTTCTCAAAAAAACAAATCTTCGAAATTGCTCAGATCTCTAAACAAGTTTCTTATTGATTTAAGCAAATTGCATTTGGTTTGAGTGTGCAAAAGAGTTAGTACAACTGATTACAATTTGCACAATTACTAAATGCACATATCTCAAAAACTGATGAGTTGATTCTCAGTGAAACTGTCATACTCATCACAACTTATAAACATGCTTTCATCGCGCCATCACATGCAAAATGATACATTCAGTGATCAAAATGGGTCAGACGTTATATTCCATACATATTCATAAGTGAATATACAGTCTTGTTCAAAATAATAGCAGTACAATGTGACTAACCAGAATAATCAAGGTTTTTAGTATATTTTTTATTGCTACGTGGCAAACAAGTTACCAGTAGGTTCAGTAGATTGTCAGAAAACAAACAAGACCCAGCATTCATGATATGCACGCTCTTAAGGCTGTGCAATTGGGCAATTAGTTGAAAGGGGTGTGTTCAAAAAAATAGCAGTGTCTACCTTTGACTGTACAAACTTAAAACTATTTTGTACAAACATTTTTTTTTTCTGGGATTTAGCAATCCTGTGAATCACTAAACTAATATTTAGTTGTATGACCACAGTTTTTTAAAACTGCTTGACATCTGTGTGGCATGGAGTCAACCAACTTGTGGCACCTCTCAGCTGTTATTCCACTCCATGATTCTTTAACAACATTCCACAATTCATTCACATTTCTTGGTTTTGCTTCAGAAACAGCATTTTTGATATCACCCCACAAGTTCTCAATTGGATTAAGGTCTGGAGATTGGGCTGGCCACTCCATAACATTCATTTTGTTGGTTTGGAACCAAGACTTTGCCCGTTTACTAGTGTGTTTTGGGTCATTGTCTTGTTGAAACAACCGTTTCAAGGGCATGTCCTCTTCAGCATAGTATTCAGCTTCAGCTTCAAGTATTTTAACATATGCAAACTGATCCATGATCCCTGGTATGCGATAAATAGGCCCAACACCATAGTAGGAGAAACATGCCCATATCATGATGCTTGCACCTCCATGCTTCACTGTCTTCACTGTGTACTGTGGCTTGAATTCAGAGTTTGGGGGTCGTCTCACAAACTGCCTGTGGCCCTTGGACCCAAAAAGAACAATTTTACTCTCATCAGTCCACAAAATGTTCCTCCATTTCTCTTTAGGCCAGTTGATGTGCTCTTTGGCAAATTGTAACCTCTTCTGCACATGCCTTTTTTTTAACAGAGGGACTTTGCGGGGGATTCTTGAAAATAGATTAGCTTCACACAGACGTCTTCTAACTGTCACAGTACTTACAGGTAACTCCAGACTGTCTTTGATCATCCTGGAGGTGATCATTGGCTGAGCCTTTGCCATTCTGGTTATTCTTCTATCCATTTTGATGGTTGTCTTCCGTTTTCTTCCACGTCTCTCTGGTTTTGCTCTCCATTTTAAGGCATTGGAGATCACTCACCCTCAAACCCTCCTGTATTTGTCATTATTCTTTCAGACTAATAAAATCAGTTATATTAAAACTGCCCTGGCTCTTCCAAGCTTTGTAATGGCAGTGACGTGACTTGTTGGGTCATTTTGAAGTCCATAAAAATGCATCTATCGATAACTATATTTAAAGGGTTAGTTCACCCAAAAATGAAAATTAGATTAATTAACTCCATGATGCTCTGACCCAATCATCTAGCATCACAATCTGGTGACCCTTGTCAAACTCAAATCCTTACACTTGCCCATTTTTCCTGCTTCTATCACATCATCCATTTTTTGGTCAAAATGTTCACTTGCTGCGTAATGTATCACACCCACTAACAGATGCCATGATGAAGAAATAATCAGTGTTAATCTTCTTCTTCTTCTTCTTCTTCTTCTTCTTCTTCTTCTTCTGTTTTATGGCGGTTTGGCGAACCAACTTATAAAGTTGCATTCCCGCCACCTACTTATCTGGATTGTGAAGCTCACATGTAGGCTACTTAATCATCTATACAGCTGTGTACAGGTGCTACTCATATAATTAGAATATCATCAAAAAGTTGATTTATTTTACTAATTAAATTCAAAAAGTAAAACTTGTTTATTATATTCATTCATTACACAGACTGATATATTTTAAATGTTTATTTCTTTTAGTGTTGATGATTGTAACTGACAACTAAGGAAAATCCCAAATTCAGTATCTCAGAAAATTAGAATATTGTGAAAAGGTTCAATATTGAAGACACCTGGTGCCACACTAATCAGCGAATTAACTCAAAACACCTGCAAAAAAACTACGAATCCCACACATTAAAAACTTTATAGTGAAGGATCACATCTAAATTTTTCAGTTGGCCTAATTGAATTTCTGTGAATTGGTACAATTTAATTCACTGAAATTAATTTTTGCCAACTGAAAAATGTATATGTGATCAGTCACTAGAAAATGTTCGTTTGGAGACCTGAATTTTATTTTTACAGTGCATTCAAAAATGTGGGGGAGATTCACAAATAGTGGAGTGCAGCTGGAGTCAGTGCTTCAAGAACCACTACGCACATGCAAGACATGGGTTTCAGCTTCGCATTCCTTGTGTCAAGCCACTCATGAACAACAAAGCGTCAGAAGCCTCTCACTGGGGCTAAAGACAAAAAGGACTGGACTGCTGCTGAGTGGTCCAAAGTCATATGTTCTCTGATGAAAGTCAATTTTGCATTTCCTTTGGAAATTAGGGTCCCAGCATCTGGAGGAAGAGAGGAGAGGCACACAATCCATGTTACTTGAGGTCCAGTGTAAAGTTTCCAGTGTAAGTGATGGTTTGGGGTGCCATGGCATCTGCTGGTGTTGGTCCACTGTGTTTTCTGATGTCCAAGGTCAACGCAGCCATATACCAGAAAGTTTTAGAGCACCTTATGCTTCCTGCTGCTGACCAACTTTATGGAGATGCAGATTTAATTTTCCAACAGGACTTGGCACCTGCACACAGTGCCAAAGCAACCAGTCCCTGGTTGAAGGACCATGGTATCCCTGTTCATAATTGGCCAGCAAACTTGCCTGACCTTAACGCCATATAAAATCTATGGTGTATTGTGAAGAGGAAGATGCGATATGCTAGACCCAACAATGCAGAAGAGCTGCAGGCCACTATTAGAGCAACCTGGGCTCTCATAACACCTAAACAGAGCCACAGACTAATCGACTCCATGCCACGGCGCATTGCTGCAGTAAATCGGGCAAAAGGAGCCCCAAAAAACTATTGAATTCTGTACATGTTCATACTTTAAATTTTGTAAACTTTTCGGTTAAGATTTATAAAAATCCTTTTTTGTATTGGTCTTAAGTAATATAAAAATGTTATAATAATTTTTATAATTTTTGTATATAAAATTTGGGATTTTCCCTAGGTGTCAGGGTAATTAATCTTTTTAAATAATTAAACTTTTTGATGATATTCTAATTATATGACCTATATACACACTCACCTAAAGGATTATTAGGAACACTATACTAATACTGTGTTTGACCCCCTTTCGCCTTCAGAACTGCCTTAATTCTATGTGGCATTGATTCAACAAGGTGCTGAAAGCATTCTTTAGAAATGTTGTCCCATATTGATAGGATAGCATCTTACAGTTTTTTGCATCTTGCAGATTTGTGGGATGCACATCCAGGGCACGAAACGCTCCCGTTCCACCACATTGCAAAGATGCTCTATTGGGTTGAAATCTGGTGACTGTGGGGGTCATTTTCCTGTGGTGCATTATCCTGCTGGAAGTAGCCATCAGAGGATGGGTACATGGTGGTCATAAAGGGATGGACATGGTCAGAAACAATGCTCAGGTAGGCCGTGGCATTTAAAAAATGTCCAATTGGCACTAAGGGGCCTAAAGTGTGCCAAGAAAACATCCCCACACCATTACAACACCACCACCAGCCTGCACAGTGGTAACAAGGCATGATGGATCCATGTTCTCATTCTGTTTACGCCAAATTCTGACTCCACCATCTGAGTGTCTAAACAGAAATCGAGACTCATCAGAATAGGCAACATTTTTCCAGTCTTCAACTGTCCAATTTTGGTGAGCTCGTGCAAATTGTAACTTTTTTTTCCTATTTGTAGTGGAGATGAGTGGTGCCCGGTGGGGTCTTCTGCTGTTGGAGCTTATCCGCCTCAAGGTTGTGTGTGTGTTGTGGCTTCACAAATGCTTTGCTGCATACCTCGGTTGTAACGAGTGGTTATTTCAGTCAAAGTTGCTCTTCTATCAGCTTGAGTCAGTCGACCCATTCTCCTCTGACCTCTAGCATCAACAAGGCATTTTCTCCCACAGGACTGCCGCATACTGGATGTTTTTCCCTTTTCGCACCATTCTTTGTAAACCCTAGAAATTGTTTTGAAAATCCCAGTAATTGAGCAGATTGTGAAATACTCCGAATAAAGAACAGGTGTTTCTAATAATCCTTTAGGTGAGTGTGTGTGTGTGTGTGTGTGTGTGTGTGTGTGTGTGTGTGTGTGTGTGTGTATATATATATATATATATATATACAGTGGCATGAAAAAGTATCTGAAGCGTTTGGGATTTCTCACATTTCTGCATAAAATCACAATCAAATGTGATCTAATCTTTGTCAAAATGACACAAATGAAAAAACAGGGTCTGCCTTAACTAAAACCACCCAAACATTTATGGGTTTTCATAATTTTAATAAGGATAACATGCAAACAATGACAGAAGGGGTAGGAATAAGTAACTGAACCTATCTGGTTGCCCCCCCTTTGGCAGCAATAACTTCAACCAGACGCTTCCTGTATTTGCAGATCAGTCTGGCACATCGATCAGGATCAATCTTGGAACATTTCTCTTTACAAACCGGTGCAGTTCAGTCAGATTCCTGGGATGTCTGGCATGAATCGCTGTCTTGAGGTCATGCCACAGCATCTCAATGGGGTTCAAGTCAGGACTTTGACTTGGCCACTCCAGAACGTGTATTTTGTTCTTCTGAAACCATTCTGAAGTTGATTTACTTCTGTGTTTTGGGTCATTGTCCTGTTGCAGCATCCATCCTCTTTTTAGCTTCAACTTTCTGACAGACAGCCTCAGCTTTTCCTGTAAAACATCCTGATAAACTTTTGAATTAATTTTTCCATTAATGATTGCAAGTTGTCCAGGCCCTGAGGCAGCAAACCAGCCCCACACCATGATGCTGCCTCCACCATGCTTCACGGTGGGGATGAGGTGTTGATGTTGGTGAGATGTTCCATTTTTTCTCCACACATGACGTTGTGTGTTCCTCCCAAACAGTTCAACTTTCGTTTCATCAGTCCAAAAAATATTTTGCCAGAAGTCCTGTGGACTCTCCAAGTGTCTTTCTGCGAACATTAAACGTGCAGCAATTGTTTTTTTTAGACAACAGTGGCTTCCTCCGTGGAGTCCTTCCATGAACACCATTCTTGGTCAGTGTTTTACATATAGTCGATGTATGCACAGAGATATAGGACTGTGCCAGTGATTTCTGTAAGTCTTTAGCTGACACTCTAGGGTTCATTTTTACCTCTCTGAGTATACTGTGCTGAACTCTTGTTGTCATTTTTGGTGGATGGCCACTCCTTGGGAGAGAAGCAACAGTGTCAAACTCTCTCCATTTGTAGACAATTTCTCTTACTGTGGATTGATGAACATCCAAACTTTTAGAGATGGTTTTATAACCTTTCCCAGCTTTATACAAATCAACAATTCTTGATCACAGGTCTTCAGAGAGCCCTTCTGAGCGAGCCATGGTGCACATCAATGCTTCTCATCAAGTCACAATTCTTCCTAGGTGTGTGTTTTATAGTGAGCAGGGCAGCTTTAAGCCACTCATCAGTGATTGGACACACCCCTGACTTAAATTGTTTGGTAAAAATTGGTATTAATTGCTCTAAAAGTCTCCTTAGGCATAAGGTTCAGTTACTTATTCCTCCCCCTTCTGTCATTGTTTGCATGTTATCCTCAATAAAAATATGAAAACCCATAAATGTTTGGGTGGTTTTAGTTAAGGCAGACCCTGTTTTTTCATTTGTGTCATTTTGAGAAAGATTAGATCACATTTGATTGTGATTTTATGCAGAAATGTGAGAAATCCCAAAGGCTTCAGATACTTTTTCATGCCACTGTATATATATATATATATATATATATATATATATATATATATATATATATATATATATATATATATATATATATTATTTTCCATAATGTAATGATAAAATTAAACTTTCATATATTTTAGATTCATTGCACACCAACTGAAATATTTCAGGTCTTTTATTGTTTTAATACTAAATTCCTGTCTCAAAAAATGAGCATATCATAAAAAGGTTCTCTAAACGAGCTATTAACCTAATCATCTGAATCAACTAATTAACTCTAAACACCTTCAAAAGATTCATGAGGCTTTTAAAAACTCCCAGCCTGGTTTATAACTCAAAATCGCAATCATGGGTAAGACTGCCGACCCGACTGCTGTCCAGAAGGCCATCATTGACACCCTCAAGCGAGAGGGTAAGACACAGAAATAAATTTCTGAACAAATAGGCTGTTCCCAGGGTGCTGTATCAAGGCACCTCAGTGGGAAGTCTGTGGGAAGGAAAAAGTGTGGCAAAAAATGCTGCACAACGAGAAGAGGTGAGCGGACCCTAAGGAAGATTGTGGAGAAGGACCAATTCCAGACCTTGGGGGACCTGCGGAAGCAGTGGACTGAGTCTGGAGTAGAAACATCCAGAGCCACCGTTCACAGGCGTGTGCAGGAAATGGGCTACAGGTGCCGCATTCCCCAGGTCAAGACACTTTCGGCTTAAGAGACGCAGCACTGGACTGTTTCTCAGTGGTCCAAAGTACTTTTTTCGGATGAAAGCAAATTTTGCATGTCATTCGGAAATCAAGGTGCCAGAGTCTCGAGGAAGACTGGGGAGAAGGAAATGCCAAAATGCCTGAAGTCCAGTGTCAAGTACCCACAGTCAGTGATGGTCTGGGGTGCCATGCCAGCTGCTGGTGTTGGTCCACTGTGTTTTATCAAGGGCAGGGTCAATGCAGCTAGCTATCAGGAGATTTTGGAGCACTTCATGCTTCTGTCTGCTGAAAAGCTTTATGGAGATGAAGATTTGGTTTTTCAGCACAACCTGGCACCTGCTCACAGTGCCAAAACCACTGTTAAATGGTTTACTGACCATGGTATTACTGTGCTCAATTGGCCTGCCAACTCTCCTGACCTGAACCCCATAGAGAATCTGTGGGATATTGTGAAGAGAAAGTTGAGAGACGCAAGACCCAACACTCTGGATGAGCTTAAGCTGCTATCGAAGCATCCTGGGCCTCCATAACACCTCAGCAGTGCCACAGGCTGATCGCCTCCATGCCACGCCGCACTGAAGCAGTCATTTCTGCAAAAAGGATTCCCCACCAAGTATTGAGTGCATAACTGAACATAATTATTTGAAGGTTGACTTTTTTTGTATTAAAAACATTTTTCTTTTATTGGTCGGATGAAATATGCAAATTTTTTGAGATAGGAATTTTGGGTTTTCATGAGCTGTATGCCAAAATCATCAGTATTAAAACAGTAAAAGACCTGAAATATTTCAGTTGGTGTGCAATGAATCTAAAATATATGAAAGTTTAATTTTTATCATTACATTATGGAAAATAATGAACTTTATCACAATATGCAAATTTTTTGAGAAGGACCTGTATATATATATATATATACAGTCCCTGACAAAAGTCTTGTCGCTTATCTATTTTCTAGAAATACCTGATATTAACCTGACTTTTAATTAATTAATTGGTGTTAGAAATAGCTCATATGAAAAGCTAAAACCCTCCCAAATGATGTTTAAAGGGGGGGTGAAACACTCAGTTTCAGTCAATCTCATGTCAATCTTGAGTACCTATAGAGTAGTATTGCATCCTTCATATCTCCGAAAAGTCTTTAGTTTTATCATATTTATAAAAGAAATATGGGCTGTACCGAGTCTTTCCGGAAAAAACCGAGCGCCTGGAGGCGTATCATGTGGGCGGAGCTAAGGAATGACGAATGTGCACAAAGCGGTGACGTCCTCAAGCGTGGAGAAACCCATCTATCTCAGCTAATACAGATAATGATCCACAATCAAATCTGAGGCTGAAATAAATTGAACAGGAGAAACGGCAACATCAGGATGTCCGTCTCTGTGGTATGTACTGTATTTAGGGGCCTTTGTGTGTCTTTACGCGCAGTTTATGAGGACATGATTCGGTTTATGGACTATTGTATGTGACTAGACCTTAGAGGTAGCAAGCAAAATGGTTTTGCACGTCAGACTAGTGTAACGTTATACAGAACAACAATGGAGTAACCGTTAGCGCATTTGAATGACGAAGCACGCGATCGTGTCGTTTACTGATGTTTACTCATGCGACGGTAGCCAATAGCAGAGACATTTGAAGCAGTTTTACTCACCGGCTGCTTCCAAAGCAGGACCGAAGCTTTATCGCTGGGACCGCTCTGTCAAAAACACACTTCTTTGGTATGATTTGGTGAAGTTCTGTGACAGCAGTGGCGTGGAAATCCACTTTGCGACGCGACTGAAGCGATGCCTTGAAGCTTCCCGTCATTTCTGCGTTCAAATCGGTTCAAATGCAGCGCTGCCTTCCCGGAATGCTGTGCTGAAGCGTTGAAGTCGCTCGACGTCACCCATAGGAATAAAGTGGAGCGCGGCGCGTCATAAGTGTTCACGGACGACTGGATCTGCACCTGAGAGACTGTTTACAGCGTGCATTTCCTCTCTCTCCCTCTAGTTACGCGCGCGCGCACCCTACCGGGAGAAGAGCCCGTGCGGCCCATACAAGGACCTTCCGATCTATTTAACGTCAAGCCGACCCATACTCGAAAAAAACTCGCCGAAACTTGTGAGAAACCGGAAGGAGTATTTTTAACACAGAAATACTCCATCAAACGTCCAACATTAGTTTTTGAAACTTTGTCTATGTTTAGGATGGGAATCCAAGTCTTTAAAGGTGTAAAAAGCTCAGTATGCATGAAACAGCATTTCACCCCCCCTTTAATGCACTGAAATAAACAATTTTCATAGAATTTTTTTTTATCATTTAATCAAGACAGAAAGGTCAAAGACAAAAGTTTTGTCGCCTATACAGAAATTGAACAAATTTACTGCAAATACAAAAATATTTCAGCAAATTAAGTTGTGGTGCTGTGAGATCCAAATTTAATATCTTGTATGACTTCCATGAGCTTGAAGGACTGCATCCATGCGGTCTTTTATTGATTATTGATGAAGTCATCAGGAATAGCTAAGAAAGCAGTCTTGCATGCCTCCCAGAGTTCATCAATATTCTTTGGTTTCGTCTTCCATGCGTCCTCTTTCATCCTACCCCACATATGCTCAATGATGTTCATGTCTGGTGACTGGGCTGGCCAATCCTGGAGCATCTTGATCTTCTTCGCCTTGAGGAACTTTGATGTGGAGATGGAAGTATGCGATGGAGCACCGTCCTGCTGCAGAATTTGGCCTCTTTTATGATTGGGAATATAAGAGGTAGCTAAGATTTCTTGGTATTTTGGACTATTGATGTTGCCTTCCACCCTGCAGATCTCTCCCACACCCCATACTGGATGTAACCCCAGACCATGATTTTTCCGCCACCAAACTTCACTGTTTTCTGGGTGAATCTCGGATCCAATCTGGCTCCAGTAGGTCTCCTGCAATATTTGCGGCGACTGTGGTGTAATTCAACAGAAGATTCATCTGAAAAATCCACCTTCTGCCACTTTTCCAGCGTCCATCCTTTTAGCAAATGCCTTGGCAAATGGCACACGGTTTTTCAATTGTCTTTTGTTCAGTGCTGGCTTCTGGGCACTGATTCGACCATGGAGGCCATTTCGAGACAGAATCTGACAAACTGTTCTGGTTGACACAGGGACTTCAGGTGACCAGGTCTCGTGGAGCTCTGCTGCAGTGGAAAATGGGCTGGCCTTGGATTTTCGAGCCAACAAACGGTCCTCTCGAGCAGTTGTCTTGCGGGGTCTGTCTGACCTGGGCTTGTCAAAAATGTCTCCAGTCTCTTCAAATCTTTTTTTTATCCTCTGTACTTGACGCTGAGACACATTGAAGGTGTCTGCCACATCAGCAGTGGATCTGGTCTTCAGCCTCATGATAATCAAAACTTTAGTCTCAGGGTGAATCTTAGGCATGTTTGCAGAGGTCTAGTTGCAGTTGATGTGAAGGTCTAGTGTACTGGGGTTCTTTTTATACACACTTGAGACCTAATTGATCCATTATTAGTCACAGGTGAAGCTCATATGACAAGGTGACAACACTTATGTCTTTGCAAAAATTGACTCAATGGGCTTTACCAAGCTGTGAATATTAGAATACTTTTTGAAAGTTTAGTTTTTCACTGAAACATTATCACAAAAGCTGGTGGGATTAAAATGAGCCATTTCTTGTAAAAAAATCTTGATTAGAAATATATTTCAGCTGCATTTTAGGTCAATTTGTGCACAAGCGACAAGACTTTTGTCAGGGACTGTGTATATATATATATATATATATATATATATATATATATATATATATATATATATATATATATATATATATATATATATATATAATTATTATTATTATTATTATTTTTATTTTTTTATTTTTTTCCAAACATGAAATTTATATTTCCATGGTGAAAAAAAACATCTAAACATTTTGACCAGAGTGGGCTCACACAATGACAAAAACACTTTTTAATGTTTTTATTTTGGTGGCATTGGTCAATTTACTGACACAATAACTAGGTTTTGAAGCATGAATTAAATGTTACTATGTTTTGCAGACATGCAAAAGGGTTCTGATGTTCCAGGAAACAGTTGTGACAATTGCACTAACAGTTTAGACAATGTTTTTGACATTTTAAGTTAGAAAAGAGAGAAATTTTGTTTTTACAGAACTGTAACTAAATACACTGTACAACATTATTTTAAAAATGTGTTACCTGAACATTTTTGAAGAATCGACAACCTTTATTTAAATATTATTAAAAGATTTTGTAAGTATATTTATATATTTATATAATATATAATATTGGGTAATTGTGTGTGTTTTATTTGTGAAGATGCAGTGAAACATGCCAAATTGCAAAATTTCCATGATTTATCATTTTTATGTGGTTCAGATACGATCATATTTTGAGTTTCAATTTATTAAACCAATTTCCTTCATTTTTAATTTCAATAAAATTTTAAGGCAACCAGGTTACTTACTTTTTTAAGTTAAACCAACAATTAAAAAAAAAAAATTGGTACAGTGTATGGATATAATTTTGTAAAAAAAAAAAAAAGAAAAACCTGGCTTTTCTTTTTGAGATCGTCTCCTTCATCTGGCTCCCTGTGAGTGTTAAGGTATGCTGCTGAAAAACTGCTTTAGTATCATATTTACAAATGTACATTTACAAATAGTTTGAACAATTAGAATTTTGATTTTAAAAAAGTAAATAAAAAAATATATATTTATAAAAAATATATAAAACATATTTTTTGAGCAGGACACCCCCTGCTCAAAAGCTCACCCCTTGCACTCCCTGCTCACCCCAGAGCAGGACCCCCACTCCCCACGAGTGTCCTGCTCTCTCTGTGTGTGTGTGTGTGTGTGTGTGTGTGTCTCACTGGTAGGAGTGAACGGTGGCAGGAAGCGGTGCGCAGAAATATTTGACCCATAATGCACTGCGACAGCTGACAAGTGGATCCAAGATGGCGTAGAAAGTAAAGCTAGGTAAGTGCAGACTTCCTCCAACACCTTCCTGCCGTGCACCGTTCGTCCTCCTCGGCTCTGTCCGCCGTCGATCCCGCCATCGACACGCGACTGTCGGCTCGTGTGTCACGCGCGTCAGAACGCGAGGAATCGCGGCGCTCGTTCGCACGATTAATGTGATGATGACAAGGCCTGGTCGAAGCTGCGCTACTCTGACTAGCAGCTAAAGATGTTCGCTTGTAACTGCGATGTTCACTTGATCATCACACTCTCACACACACGGACGTAGACGCATCGGAGCAGCGTGTATATGAGTGAGATTCAGGGCTTATTGTTTTGTAAATGTTGCAGGGGAATGTGAATGTGTGTTTGTGTGTGTGTCCGGGGGCGGCTGTAACTCAAGGCCATGAGAGCAGCGATCATCGCAGACCACACACACACACACGTATTATAATCTTTCGATCTTATTTAGAAGTGATCAATAATGATCATCGGCGTCATTTGATCACACATCGCGCGCTCGGGCTGATTGCGAGTATTCGCGTTGATGTGGCGGCACACACGCAGTTGTTGTTGTTCTTTCTGGACGGACACAGTGGCTGTGTTTCAAAACCTAGCGCGCTGCCTTCCTAGACATTACGCTTTGGAATCGGAAACGCGGTTTGCACGTTCGAATCGCGCGTTCTAATCGAACTGGTCAAACATATGGAACGAACGATGGAACTATACGTCCGGAACGCCTCTGTGATGCCTCGAAGTTGTCTGGGTAGGCAGCTCGATAGCTTTTGAGACACGGCCACACACTCGCACTCAGACGGGACATCTATTATTAACTGACCCGGAATCCAAATATAGAGTGTTTATATATTTTACTGAGGCGCTGTTGCCTTGTTTGGTGTGCTCGTGCTTAATTAGATGTTGCTTTGCTTATTGTGTGTGTGATATCTGGCAGTCCCATCCTCATGTGAGTGTGTGTGAGTGAGAAACTCTGGACAGGGTGTGTTATAACTTGAATGAAAATTGCATTGTTTATATTTTCTTCAGTTTTACTGTAAGCAGCCATGGTACACAATTTTATTTTGTTGTTATTTACCACTTGCAGACAAGTTGGTGTTAGGAGACGTTAATGCTACAAGCAAAAACATTAGTAATTCATGAACACTTGATATATCACATTGATATAAATATTATTTAAGATATAACATTTTCATCCTTCAAAGGTTAAATGATTAGTACACTTCGAAATGAAAGTTTCTTGCTATTTTACTCACTGCCATCTCATCCATGGTGCTCATGTTTTTCTTTCTTCAGTCAAAAAATAATTACTCGTTTTTTTTGTTGTTTTTTTTGAAGAAAACTTTCCAGGATTTTTCTCATAATAAGGTGGGTTGAAGGTCCAAATCAATGCAGTTTCAAAGGAAGGGCTTCAGAAAAAAACATTGGTCTTTAAAAAACTAATTTTAACCTAAATTGCTCATTTTACGCTGCTCTGCGCCGCGCCACAGATGACGTAATCACGCCGGAAAGGTCACACTAGACTTACTGCCCCCCCTGTTTACAAAGCGCATGTGTGAAAACCATAGACCGTAAAAAAATATGGACGACTCGACATCATCCGTTTCCGCTTGCCATATTTGAAGCTTTCAGGCGGCCTTGCACGGCGCGGACATCTTGGGACCGAGTCTGCGCAGTAGCGATTTCGGGACCGGAGTTGCGCAGTAGAGCGCAGGAAGTAGAGCAGGAAGTACAGTCGCGATATCAAAAGCCCGCCCACACTCTCGCAGATGCAGAACAATTAATAATGTTGGTGTGAAATAAACAGTTATGGAAATGTAGAAGATAAAGCTAAAGCTCTAATCTGCTCCCAAAAATTTCGAAAAAAGTCCGTTAGTGCCTCAGTGACAACTTCACTCAGAGAAGCCGTCAGTCTCAGCTGTCAATCATGACGTCACACCCCCGTTTTTATAGCATTAAATAACTAACTAAAACTAAACTTATTTTTAAAACGAACACCTGAAATGAAATCATCGTGATGATAACTGCCTTCAGTGACATAAACTAACTTTGGGGGAAAAATTTTGAAGTGTAATTTTATTATTTAGTTTGCCTCGCGTCCATTAGAAATCACAGAGGGGCGGCTATACTGGGACCGGTCACCGGGGGGCGATCAAGGCGCGAAAGCTTCAGTAAATGAGAGGGAGACTGCAGGCTTGATGAAAACTAATAGACCCTTTTACAGCCCACGTGATCAAAGAGTTGCGCGCGCATTTTGGCAACGGAAGTGGTGTTGTTCCCTAGTGGTTCTAACGTGTGAGCAACTCCGAAAATTTATCAAAACGGTTTCACAGCATCAAAATGTCTGGCTGTTGCGTTTTCGGTTGCACTAATCGCTATTCCACCAATGGGCTTAAGTTTTAAAGGATTCCGACAGAATCACGGCCGTTTCAGAAGAACCGGCGGTACCTGTGGCTGCAGGCGATTAAATGCATCGATTGGAACGACATAAAAATGCTCGCATAAAAAAAATTCATTTGTAAAACATTTACTGCACTTGAAACTTAATTATTTATAATAAACCTCCCAACATTGGCGGCCACTGGTGTGTATATTGTACCCCCCATCCCCCGATTATCATATCAATAATCACACTACTTATCAATTTCATTTGTAATGATTTTATTAATAGTTTAATTGCAAAATAACCATCTGAGAAATGTATGCAAGCAACATAGTTGCTATTAAAGTACTATAGCATTACAAAATTAAACTTTAAACAGAAGTGTGTCAACATAAAATGTAAGGAAAAGGATAAATGTATGTCGGTGTGAAGAATAAGAATAAATGTAGAAAATTGTATTGGACATTCTGTACATGCCCACAGACAACGTATTCATAAGCATCCAGTGATTTATATGCTTGTCTCGGGTGTACTCGCTCGGTTTCTCGACTAAATACGTATATATCCGACCACTAAGTTATATCTGGCCATCTGCTAACGTCTTCTAACCACTCCACTATAGTACGCGGATCTGGTAGCCGAATACCATTTGATAAAGTCAACTTTTTAAAATAACTTTCTCGGTTTGTGTTGCTTAATCCGCTCAAGTAGCTTGACATGCTGCTGATTCTCGCCACAGTTGCCAAAATGCGCGCGCATATGTTGCTACGTCATCATTGTATACAAACAGTAAAAGGGCCTATACAAATGGCCTTTAGCAAAAAAAAAAAAAAAGATGAAACAACGATGTCAGGTGATTTTTATGTTGGGAGATGTAGGGTGTTCGTATTAGTCTTCGCATGTTTTCTCGGGGCGGTAATTCTGCTTGCGCCTAGTATGACATTTCCGACGTGTTTTTGCAGTCCGTGGCATAATCAAGATGAGCAATTTAGGTTAAAAAGTATAAAATAATTTTCTTTGCGAAAATAGCAGATGGTTTTTTTAGATTAGACCCTATTCCCCGTCTGGGATCGTGCAGAGCCTCTGAAGCCCTTCCTGTGAAACTGCATTGATTTGGACCTTCAATTGTTGAAGTCCATTATGTGGAGAGAAATCCTGGAGTGCTTTCCTCAAACTTCATTTCTTTTTCGACTGAAGAAAGAAAGACACGAACACCTTGGATGAGATGGCGGTGAGGAAATGATCAAGAAATTTAAATTTTGAAGAATTTTGATCCTTTAAAAGCACAGTCATTTTTCGTCGCTTATTCAAAACCAACGCATAGCTTGATTTCGCAGAGCTTTTATTATGCCGCAGGCGAGCTCTTTTTCTGTTCATGCGTACGCAAAGCTGTTTTATCATATTAGACACATTTGAGTGTGTTGAAGGTTATTTTATAATGCTGTTCTGTGCGTTCACTCGACGGCTGCTCTCTATAAATTAGGCATGGTAAAACATAGCCTGGCTCCGCCCTCCTACGTACTTCCGCTCAATTTCCATTTTCCTACGTCCGGGACTGCGGTGTAGTCTTAGGTTTTCTCCGAACAAATTTTACCGGTCCAATCAGCGAACAGAGGGAGTGGCTGAGAAGGATGACGTTGATGTGGTGCGATAGTTTGGGATGTAGTTCAGTAATGGCGGCTGAGAAAGATGCGAACGAAACCATTCAGTCTGTTGTGGCGCCGCTGCCGAATATCCAGAAGTTAAAGCCGGAGCAAGAACAGTCTTTGCTGAGGTTTGTTGGTGGCCCTCCTCCCCAACAGGGGGAATAGTTTGATTTTCCAGCTCGCTCCGTTATGAAGGAGTTGGCTGAAGCCCTATTTTCGGACGGTAACTGTTTCTCGTGGGGTCGGAAGGTATTGTCATCATTTACAGGGGCTAGTCAGTGATTTTATTGCCGTCCGTCTCTCACCACCCACGTAAAAATCCCGGCCGAGTTACCTACTGCTTTTGACAAACGCAAGGTCGTGGGGTGATGTAATAGCTTTCAGAATCCACATCTCTGAGTTTTCAAGAATATATCACTTCAAAATTCACTGTTTGTAATCATTTTTGACCACTGCAGAACACCATACGGTTGCTTTGCTGTTATTTGGATGCATTTCTAGACTTGCATTTCTCTAGGCAAGTATTAAGAAGAGCAATATATTTCATCACCGCTCAAACAAATTAAAATAAAAGCACTTAAACATTTAAATTGGTCTGTTATTTATAGCAGCATTTATTATCAGACCAAGCATATGACATTTTATTTACAGCATACAATCATGTTACGGACCACGTGAGCGCCGGGTTCCTGATCACAAAACTCTCCTCCACCGCTGCGTTTTAAGTTTTATCCTATGGTTTTTATCACTGAGGTGGCCTGCACAAGTGCACATTTATGTGTGAAACACGCAAAGGGCTCATGACATACGTCACGACCAAACGTTAGCGATTGGTTATGGCAGATCCAGAGTGGCTCAGGGCAGATTCAATAGTTTTAAACCTCAACAGAGTGCCCGCCTTCACGGAAATAAACGCTGGTCAATGGAGAGTGGCCAGACTCTATGTACAAATGAAATGTGTGAGAAAACATGAAATGTAAAACATGGTTCTCGTGGAAAATCAAGAGAACTGGATTTAAACAATGAGACTGTTGAGCTGTAGAGTGATTCGTTTTCTGTCAATGAATGGATCCAAACAGTTGCTCACCTGTCTAATAAAACACATCATACTAAAGAGTCTTTAGTGTTTCCATGGTTACTACAAAATAAAAATGGAAACCGAGGGTAACACGGGTATGATAGGCAACACTTGGTCTGTGTTCTGGTTAAAATGGCTTATTTCTCTGGATTTAAACATTCTTGGGAACATTTTGGATAATTAGTAGATAATTAGGTAAAGACACAAGTCAGCAAAATCTAGAACATTGTTCTGTTTTTTGGATGTATAGTTTAGCACAGTCCTCAGGCTACATTAAAAAAAGAACAAACGACAAAAAAAGCGTAAAATTAAGAAAAATTGCTGTACTAGTTCAATGGTGTAAAGCTAGTATTTTAGAGCTGAATGATGGTACACTAAAGAAAAATAAACATTGTTTAATAGCTTCCAGTATATGAAGAAAAGAGCATTTTAGTTTGAATGAGATGCCATTTTCCCAAATATGGTTCTACAGTAGATTTACAAAGCAGCCAGCGAGTGACATTTCTGTTCACTTTAGCATGCATAAAAAAGGTTTGTAATTAGGGATGTCCCGATCAAGTTTTTTGTGTCTTGATCCGAGTCTGAATGAATTGAATTTGCCGATACAGAGTCCCGATCCGATATTATTTACATAATGTTTGCTGCACACTTCAAGTACATGAAAGTTATTAAATGGTTATTTCACTCAAAAAATGTAAATTGTCATTAATTCCTCTCCCTCATGTCGTTACAAACCAATAAGACCTTCATTCATCTTCAGAACACAAATTAAGATATTTCTGATGAAATCCGAGCTCTCTGACCCCTCCATAGATGGCGATTTCTTTGAAAGAAAAAGGCCCAGAAAGGAAGTAAAGACACTGTAAAAAAAGTCCACGTGACTCCAGTGATTCAACCTTAATGATTCAACCTTAAAAGACAAGAATACTTTTTGTGTGTAAAAACAAACTAAAATAATGACTTTTTTCAACATTTTCTTCTTGTCTGAGTCAGTCTCCTACACTGTTGATGTAGTAAATACAGTCAAGATCCTCCGAGTTACGTCAGAACGCCAGCTTACCATCGGCCCACGCTGTTCACATGATCACCACGACGCGTGCGTAGGAAACGTTAAATTGGCAGTAAGAACAATTAAGTGAAATTAACCAAATTTTCATTGACAGCTAAATAAATGCTTTTTTAAATAGCAATTCTCTGGCATCCTCAAGCTGTCAGAAAAACCATAACACGCGCTACCAACTTTCTTAGTTGCTCTCATCAGCACATGATTTAGTCACTTTTTTGCTTTTTGTTTGCTACAACATGGGATTAATCAGTGCATGCTGATTAGTAGTTGTGTTAAGATGCATACCCTAGTTTTGCACATAGAAACAATCCAACGCTCTCCATTGACTTTGTATTGTGTGAAGCGGTCGCCTTGTCATCTCTGACTTGTAACAAAAAAGAGAACAATGTCTGAAAGCTGATATGACAAAGTGTGCAACAATCAAGCTAAAAACCCCAGAACTAAGTTTTATAAGCTGTTGACCCCAAAAACGAGCGTTTAAGGAGACAAAAGTGGATGCAGGCAATAAGACGTGAAGCTTCAGCAGGAAGAATGGGCCGATTTTGGGATCCGGACACTCTCAATATCCCTCCTCGTTTCCTCGGTCCTCCATCCTATGACCCGGAAACCGATGGAGCTCAGCCATCTTGTAGGAGATCTCAGTTCTCTAATTGCACCGTGAGGATGGAGGAGTAAGGAGCTTCCTGAGGAGTCATGAGCGAGGATACACAGGAGTATCCTTTGCGGGAGTGTTTTATCGACTAAACGTCACGCAAGCATTAATCCTCCTATCCCCTTCACATCGTGCTAATTTATTCATTATTATTAATATGTTTACATGTACAAGACACAAATGTTTGTAAAATTACACCTGACAGTTGCAAAATTATATCAAAGCACAAGAAAATGAAAGAAACAAATAGAAACTAATAGTTACCATACAACGAATAAAAAGCAGTTAATAACTGGAATTCGTTGTTAATATTAACTGGTAATTTTAATTAAAATATGGACAAATGTGGTATTTTGTGGAGGCTGAAGCTTACAATATAAATAGTCTCTAAATATCTCTAATGTTCAAGACTAAATCCAGCCGTTCAGAGTCATCCTTATTCGACGACGCTTTAAAATGACGTTAAAGGGAGCGAGGATATATCATTTCACTTGATTAAATTCCTCAATCTTCACGTTTTTTCCTTGGGTCCTTTCCTCGCATCCTGAAGAGGCGGAGCTAAGGCGCGAGGAAAGGAAACGAGGATGCACAAATCAGAATTGGGAAGCACCCTCAGTATGCCTCTGTATGCCTACGTGTGCAGTAAAACGTGTATGTTGTCAAATGTCAGTTTTATATATTATATTTCCTGTCGCTGATTACGTTCCCCTCCAGTGGGCGTAGTTCTCAAGTGTAAGATAACATGTCGTGCTCTCTCTCGTTTATCTGTATCCACTTTTGTGTCCTTAAACGCTTGTTTTTTTTGTGTCAACAGCTTATAAAAACTTCTGAGTTCATGGTTCTGTTTTTTTAGCTTGTTTTCTGTATCGGCTTTTAAACATTGTTCATTTTTTGTAATAAGTCATAAATGACAAGGAGGCTGCTTCACGCAGTAGAAAGTCAATGGAGAAGGTGTTGGTTTGTGTCGCAGTTTGTGTGGTTTTCGGATTGATGCGAGTCGCTTTGTCTCTACGTTGGGGAGTGGGACTTTTATTTTGACAGGCGGCGCTGAGAATGGCAGTGTCTTCGATAGTGTCTAATGAAACCTTATGCCTAATAGACCTATTTTGTTTGCAAACAGCAATGACATGTTTGTGGGCGGAGCCTACCTGGTGGCAGGAAATGACACTTCTGCAGTAGCAATCTGTTGAAGCCATGGAATAAGGGTGTACTCACACTAGGCACGGTTGCCATGAACCGGGCCCGAGTACGATTGTCCCCCCTCCCCACTCCCCTGCTGGCCTGCACTCACATAGGAGGGTTTCAGCGTTCGTACCGGAGCACGCTTACGTCATTATGGTGCGACGGTTTCGGGATAAACAGGAAGAGCGGCGCTCTCTGAACACAAGGGAGTCCATCGTTCTGTTTTCTTTGTGGATAATTTTGTGTCGTTTGGTCCATGGTGGTCCACAGCCCTCTCACAGCCTGTTGTATAACAGATGTGTCGCCTTAGTGGCGCGAAAATGTTCACGCAATCGTGCTGCTCGTATTATGAGGTTTGCAAGGTACCAGCTGAAGTGCAGCAAGGACTTTGCAGCTTTGATTACGGACTCCAGCACGGTTAGCGCTCAAACTGCATGTGAACCGTGCCCGAGTCCAACTGATCCGTGCTCTGGCCCACCTCTTCCAAGCGGGCCAGGGCCGGCTAATCGAGCCGAGCCCGGGCACGGTTCGGAGCACTCACACTAGTCAAACGAACCGCGCTTTGGTAGTCAAACGCACTCGGGCACGGTTCAAACTGGCTAGTGTGAGTACACCCTAAAAGACAAAAAAAATGTTTGTTTTGAGTTTATCTCACAGTTCTGACTTTACTTCCTCACAAATCTGAGTTTATATTTCAATTCTAAGAAGGATGAACGGAATTGTGAGAGATACTCGTTATTAAGTCTTCTCTCCTCAGATTTGGGAGTTTATATCCCGTAATTCTGACTTTTTTCCCTCAGCATCGTGAAATAAACTCACAATTGTGAGTGATTAAGTCTGAACGTTGAGATATTGCAAAGGCAAGAAAAGGAGTCACGAACTGTGAGATAAAATGTTATCTACGTAAAGGCTACGCTTAAAAGTTGTCTATGTAAAATTTTAATTATTAGTATTTTAGTATAAGTTAATAGTTCATGCTGTAACTTTTATGTATGTACAGTCAAACCTAAATGTGTTCAGGCACCTTAAACATTCTCACATTATCAGTTTACTGGCTATAGTTTAGAAAATGGTAATAAATTATGACTGGTTAAACTGTCAGAACTAATTCATCTTGATAATGTCAGATAACTTTGATAGGAAGGTATGTAATAATTACAATCAGCCACTCAGCTGTTAAATTTAAGTGCACAATTAGATAATACCAATTTAGGTCAACCAATGACCAAGCAATGCTTCATTTTGTTCAGTCTGTGGTGTCAAAGGTCACATTAGCAATTACAGAAAAAACACTTCAGCAAAACATGCTCAGGTCAAACTGTGTAAATGTTTTTGGTCCCAAATGTGTATCCATTTTACTGGCAGTCACTGTATGAAGATTTTTTGATGGGTATAATATGTCACAGTTTACTTTATTTTGCTATCCTAACTTGCTTAAATGAACTAAAGTGTCCTGCACCCACTAGTGCAAAAATATATATCTGGTATCTGAATCATTTTTGGTTTGACTGAATGGCCCCTATGAACTGCATAGGAGAATTTCAAAATA
The DNA here is from genome assembly GCF_024679245.1 of Pseudorasbora parva. Taxonomy (NCBI): domain Eukaryota; kingdom Metazoa; phylum Chordata; class Actinopteri; order Cypriniformes; family Gobionidae; genus Pseudorasbora; species Pseudorasbora parva. Next base: position 18,026,819 of record NC_090173.1, read on the forward strand.
AGAGTCCTGGTGCATTTCATTTATGAATGTCACGCAGTGCATCCAATTTACACCATGGTTATTATTATTACACAAACTGTATTACATTTTATATCAATTCAATTTAAAGTAAAACTAAATTGTAGCTTCTGTCTGGGATGCCCCATCACCGGAAGGAAAGACTAAGAATTTTTTTTGACACATACATTACTAAATTTATAGATTTTACAAACATTTGTGTAAAAAAAAACAACATTTTTTCTTATTTTCATTTACTTACATTTAACCTGATGTACCAAACACAAACTGAAATAAACATTAATTTAAACACTATACATGCATTTTTCACAATTACTTTCAACTAAAATGAAAATGGAAGCAGAAAATATTCTAAATATGAATATAAACTACATTAGTACCTCAGTATGACAGAAATAATTAGTTGCGCCCCTAACGTTTCTAAATGGAGGTGGAAAAAGTGCTCATTTGGGAAAAAAGCATCAAGCACCGTGTGTATCAGTGTATTGGGGCTGTGCAATCGGTTTTAAAGTGACAGCAGCCTAATATTCCTGCTGCCATCTGTCAGTGTTAATCAAGCAAGAAAATGCATATCTCCAGTAGGATTAATCTATATTATCTATATCTATATTTAATTTTTATACAGTGAAGAATATGCAGTGTTTTTTTACAGTTGTTGTTAAAGACTGTTCTGTTTTTTCTTGTTATTTCAAAGAAATGCTTTATTTGTGAAGCTCTAAGCTGTTCCTAATCACCTCTAAGAGAGGAAGTGGAACATGTTTCTTGTCAATAAAGGGAGTTGTCAATTCATGAACAAGTGCCACAGTTTGTTCAGTTGAGTTCTTACAATATCCTACATTTTTCCAACTATTTGTAAATTGTAAGAAAATTGCTATTTTAACCAATGAATGAACCAATGTTTGAGGGAGTCACACTTAGCAGTGTGCAACGAGTGTCACAGCAGCTGCTGAGCGAACTCACTGCGTAATGTCATAACATCATTTTAAGCACTTGAATCTTTCTAATATGATAAAAAAAAGAGCAGCTTTACCTCATACTCATGACCGGAAAAGAGAAAATGGCGCCTGTGACTGTCCCGTCATAATAAAAGTCCCGCTGCTTGTGAGCCGTGTTTTAATCAACAATCGCTCCAGCGGCCTTGCTCCGCTCCACAACACTTTGTCCTGCTCTGCTTCGTACAACATAAATAATTGCATCCATGAACATGATTTCTGCCAGAGTCCCATCCCAAATCTTTTCCACCGGCTGTGAGGTAAAGATCACGTCCCAAGACAGGTTTTTTTCCTGGGTCAGAGATGGTCTAGGTGGTGGCTGACCAGACATGGTGACCCACGCATGCGCGCGCGCTCACACACCAACAGTAGAAGTACCTACCTGCGTGATCTGTGAGCCCAATACTGACAATAAATGTACTTTTTTTTTTGCTCATCTAATTTTGATATCTCATTATGTATGATGTTTTTTTCTTTAGTTCCTTGTTTTTACACATTTGCATGATTTTCACCTTATTCCAGTCTAAACAAATTATTTTTTGTTGGTAATTACACATTATCAATATAAAAACTCAAAGTAAATACAGGAAAATACTGTGGATTATTAAGAGTAATTCTTACTAACCCCTCTAGTTTAATGGTGTAAGCACACTTAATTCTCATTTCAGAGGTGTTGTGAGTAAATGATTACACACCGATTCGTGAGTTCAGTGTTGGACAGATCAGTTCATTAAAATGAATCGGTTCAAATGAGTCATTAGTTCGTGAATCGGACAAAAGCGGACGCGTTATATGTGAATCCAGACTGTTAAAACAACGTAAAAGATTTTTCATCACAGAAAACACTTCATAAGGATATTTTTCTGCACTGTATTTTTTTTTTTTTTGTTGGTTTAACTTAAAAAACTAAGTAACCTGGTTGCCTTATAACTTTGAGTTTATTGAAATTAAAAATTTGAGTTGATACAATGAAGGAAATTTGTTTAATAAATAGAAACTCAAAATATTATTGTATCTGAACCACATAAAAATAGATAAATCATGAAAATAGCACTATTTGGCATGTTTCACTGCATCATCAGAAATAAAACGCACACAATTACGCAATATGCTCACAAAATCTTTTAATAATATTTTAATAAAGGTTGTTGAATCTCAAAAAATGTTCATTGTATTAACTCAATTTTTATTTCAATGAACTCAAAATTAAGGCAACCAGGTAACTTTTTTTCTAAATAATTTTTACAGTGTGTGTATTTGAAAGTATGGTTTATGTCAGCTGCGTGTGCAAAACATCTGTCAAAAGAGGTGCGTTTTTTGAGCACAATTCACATCCAGCAGTAATTCAGGGAAAATACTGTGCGGACGCGCTACGTGGAACATGGAGTCAGTCTTCCGACCTTTTACCATTGTGTCTGTTCAGTTGATTTTGATTGATATGTGTGAGTGAGAAAGAGCTCAGACTGTGATGGTTTTGAAGACAGAGAGTGCGTGCGGGCGCGGGCTCTCTGCTCGTTCTCTGTCACTCAGTTAACGTGCGCCCTGTCACGTGCATTAGTAATTTACATCAATTTATAAATCACAATAACTCATCAAATAAAGCTTTGGCGGGACAAAAATTTGTTTTGGCGGCCGTCAAAAAAATTAATGCAGAAAAAACCCTGCCAAGATTCTGCTCTCAAACTTGCCGTCATCAAGCTATGCCTTTGTTTCGAATTGGCGCCCTCTAGCGGATGAGAAAATTGCATAGTGCACCTTTATTTTCTCTTAATACTTAAAATACATTGTTGTTAAGAGTAGTATTATTATTAATGTCGGTGATTATTTTTTTTTTCTTTTCTTTTTTCCGGCCAATGCTGCTTCCAGTGATTGTGATCGGCCCCCAAATCCTGATCGGAGCACACTTATCTGGCATCATTGTACATTGATGGTGTGATGGTGTCTGATGGTAATACTATGGTACTTTGATAAATACCATGGTGCAAAATGGTTATAAAATCGTTTACACTGGCTTAAAAAACTCAAAATGAACTACTACAATATTATTTTGAAGTTTTATTTTATTTAGTGTAATTTTATTTGATAGTGTAATGAAAGTTATAACCGAAGAATTGTGGTGGCCGAACTGTTGCTGGCATGTACTCATGCTCATGAGATCCAGGACATATGTTGCTTCATGAGTTGGATTTTGGTTTAGTTGCTTAGAATATATATATTTTGAAGTTTTCGCACAAACCCCACCCCTAAAAAAAACAATGTGGGAAAAGCGTTCACAGCAGCCTCCGCTAACTCAGCCCAGATGGACGTTACAGCTGTGACCTAATTTTTAAAGAAAAGGAAAAATGACTCCACACTACAATAGCATTGTACAATAGCACAAACCAGCGCAACCGGTGTGGAAATGCATTATTTGAATGCAATTTTGTGCGTCTCTGCACATTTCTCAAGTTTCAGTTCTTCAGATGGACATACTTGCATGTGTCTCAACTGTTTTTATAGTTGTTTCTGCCTTGAACAGTAATCATTATTTTTATAATCTCGACTAAACACTTAATTCAAAGCTCCAAGACAAAAAGCACTGTGAAATTTTGTTTGTGAAACGTTAGTTGATCCTGATGTTGACATGTTAATGTGATTTTTTTCTAACCACAGAGCAAAAATAATAAAAGTGAAGTGAAAATGTAGATTTGGATTTCAGAAGGATTTAGACATTTATGTGTGTGTCTGTGTGTCTATTCTGGGGAAATGGGAACGTTTTAGATATTTCAGTACCGATGTGTATTTAACAAAAACAATGTTTTAGACAACACTACATTGTGCTTAGTTTATTATTTCAGATGCCTTTTTAAAAGACTACAATTGAAAAATGTATATACTATAAAATGAGTTTTTGGAAAGGTTACTTAAGGTATTTTGTAATCTGTAACCTTACATTTCCAATTTAAAATGTAATATGTAATGTAACTATTACTTTATTAACGCAATGTAACTGATTACATTTGATTACTTTTCTAATGGTTTTCAACAGCTTATCATTTTCAAACATTTAACCTCTAAAAACCAGATGGTGATATTTTGTTTGCGAGCACTAGACCTCTACTGTAGTAAAAAGTTTTTCTTCTTGCTGATGTAAAAATTGGCATGCTATTCTTTTTACTTCTATGTGTGTATGTAAAAGAAGAGCATTATACCATATAAGGCCTAATATTGATTTCTCACTAACAGAAGCAAGAATAGAGAAGAATAGACTTGCTGGCAACCCAAACAGACGCCCCCAGTGTAGCGGTCATAACATGCATGGTATTGTATTTATTTAATTTTTTTAAATAGTTATATTCCACCTAAGATATTGTTAGACAAATTAAAGTGTAAATGAGAGTAAAAAAACACATACATACGAATCCATATTAAACCCTGCGGCTATGGATTTGTATGTATGTGTTTTTTCTCATAGTGGCTCTTATATATAAAAAAACCCATTGACATGTATTATACAGCAACGGTTGAAAAATCTTCATTTATGTTCTACTGAAGAAATAAACACACCTACATGTTGGATGCACTGGGAATAAGCAAATAAACATCACGTTTTGATTTTGGGGTGAACTAACCCTTTAAAGCAGTCTTTCTCAAACTTTTTCAGCCCAAGGACCAATTTAACCTCCAATTTTTTTCTGAGGACCACCTACAGAATCCCACTCTAACACGCCCCCAAAAACCAACAAAATAGGAAGGATAAGCTAAATCAAGTTTAATATGCAACTGTTCAAGTCAAAAACTAATCATTCAAACACAAATGCAATGATATGATCAGAAATTATTATATACATTTTTATTTAATTTGAAAAAGTAAATGTGAAATGAGTTGCAGGCTTAATATGAACAAAAAACTGCACATGTGGGGAAAAAACTGCAATTAAACATACTGTAACAGCCTAGGTCCCACTTAATGCCATTCCAAAGAGCCATTAGTTTAAAACTGAGGTGGTGGGTATAGGAAGTCTATGGTTGTAACTATGGTAACAATAAAATGCTGAAAAGAATGTTCCCCTTAATGTCCAGTTTTAGATTGAGATTTCCATCTAAAACTTAACGTGAATATCAATGAGACGGGTGGTGCTGCTTTATAAGATTGGGCTTTATAAACACTTGCCTAGTTTAGGTCATCTTTTCGTGGACCACTAGGTGTCGATGGCAGACCACACTTTAAGAATGACTGCTTTAAAGGAATACTCCTCCGCTTTTTCATATTAAACTGATATTCCCTTAACTAAAACGAGTTGATACATACCTCTCTCGTCTGAGTGCGCTTAATCTCTTAATCTAAGTGCACTTAATCTCTCTGACGCGCGGTGACGATCTGATAGCATTTAGCCCACTAAGCCCAGTTCATTCACTATGGTACCAAACAGAGATCAGGTTAGAAGTGACCAAACACCTCCACGGTTTCCCTATTTAAATACACTTACACGAATAGTTGAACGACCTAGTATGGTGACATAAAAGAAAACGTGGTGCTTTTCTAAGCAGGTTAAAAGGAGAACTATAATGTATGGCGCAATAGCACTTCTGAGAGTACTTCGACTTAAAAATTCCTAATAGTGACGGATATCCAAGAGAAACGGCTTCACGAGCAAGAAAAAAATGTAGGACGGGGCTTGATTTTTGTCCATGTGGAATATATTGATTGGATGGTTTTGTTTTGCTTTTGGTGGGTCTCATGTCACCAGTGAAGAGATGAGCTGCAAGAGGCAGGGGGAAGTTATTTTGATTTAAGATTGAGGCACATTAATTAAAGTCCATGCATATGTATCCCTGCAGTAGTCCCTACATTTAACAAATTTCAGGCGTTTAACCCCTTGTTTCTCTCATGACAGAAACTCTGTCCCAGAGTCATGGAGGACAGGAGGCCACAGAAGTCATGTGACGAGGCCATTGGATCATTAGTGAGGCAGGAGTATGAGGCGGCAGTGGCCCACAGCACAGAGGCCCTGCTGGCCATGGGACCCCGCACCCCGACCCCCAGCACGTCCCTCCTCCGCAAGCGTGCCCTGCTCTACCGCATAGCAGCACGACTCCAGCTGGTGAGACTGCATGACACAGCTGCACATCCATGCTTTCCAATGTTTGTGACTTGAAGTGGATTTATGACAGTGGGCTCGGCTTTGCATGGAAATTTGTTATTTATTAACCTAAAACATAAAGATCAAGTGAGTAATACGATTATGCTTTGGTTTGGATCATACTAGCATACAGGTATGTAAAGTACATTACTGATGTGTTTTTGGATTTTTTTTTATTACTTTGAGTTTTGTTTCTTTATGTTTTGTTATGTTTTGAGGCTTCTATGACTATTCTGAGTGTGTAAGTGACATAGCAGCACTGAAGATCACGACACAGACCAATACCACCAATCACACTTACTCAATAACGACAACAAAAAAACCTGCCCACTTTAAAATAATATCCCTGTTTGATTTGGGGATGTGTGTTCATTTCCTGCCCTGTATCTTTGACCTGCAATATAGCCGTCTTGTCACTGTCTTGACAACTATAAAACCAGTGTGTGCTGAATTTATTGTTTCAGGTGAAAGGTATCAGTTTGACGTTTAGTGTGTTCTAAAGGTCTACACACAGTCAAATCATTATGCAGGTTGCATCAAAGTTAGTTCACTGAGATTCTCTCAGTCAATTTCAAAATTGTAAAAACGTATTAATATTAGTTTTGCTCCCCTGAGCATGGTGTGATTAGGAAGGAGTAAAAGTAAACAATTCGCTTTTTTTTATTCAACAGAAGGATTACGATCAGGCTGATGAAGACTGCAAGCACAGTAAGATACTTCAATAAATGCATTTTTCTGTTTACTGAATTGTAGAAGTATTCAATAAACAACATGTTTAAAAAAAGAAACCGATACCAAACTTTAAAGTAGTATGTAGTATCAAAGTTGTGGTACCTGTGAAATTTGATAAAAGGCTCTTATGTAGAACCATTCCTCTCATAAGACAGATCAGGATTATGCGATGGCTGGTTTGATCACTCGAGTGTGTTTGTTCACGTAGTGTTTGCTGAGGAGCTGGGGAAGGGAGATGGCAGTTTCAGGGCAGGGCTTCAGAGTATGCTGCTGGATGGGAGCTTACAGGAAGTGTGCAGCGTTCTCTCTAAAGCACTCTATGGAGAACCACTGGTAAACCAACCCAGATTTCCTTTTCCAATGACTGATGTATTGTTGCAAATTGACATCATGAAATGTATGTCACATTTGGATCAGGCTTGTAAAAGCTTGCATTGTCTTTCATTTTGTATAAAGGTAATTTGAATGTATGAAATGCAATATTTTTCATTAAAATTCACAATTTTGTCCTCAGCTTTGCAGTTGTAAACTTTACCATTAAACTGTAAACTATGATTTAGCTCTCACCTTCACAGTTACAAACTTTATAATGTCTCTATAATTATATAAATGCTCTGTAAACTTTACAGGTTCGCTCTAAAATGTGCAGTTGTACTGTAAACTTACTTTTTGCTCTCCAATGTACAGTTGTAAACTTTACAATTGCACTGTAAACTGACATTTAGCTCTCAGCTATACATTTGTAAACTTTACAATTTCACTGTAAACTACAGTTTTGCTCAACTTTAGGTGCTCTGTAAGCTTTACAGGTTTGCTCTAAAATGTTCAGTTGCACTGTAAACTTCAAATTTGCTTTGAGATTTACAGTTGTAAACTTTACAATTACACTGTAAACTACATTTTTGCTCTTAACTTTAGGGGCTCTCTGAGATGCAGTTACACTTCAAACTTCCAATTTGATCTCAATTTTACAGTTGTAAACTTTACAGTTGCGTTATAAACTGCAATTTTGCTTTAAACTTTGTAGTTTTGATCTTATAACTTACTTTGAACTTCAATTTCCCTCTAAACTTTACAATTCTCCTTTCAAATGTAAGAGTTCTGTAAGCTTGTTTTTTTTTTTTTTTACAGTTGTGATGTAAACTTCACATTTACATTGTAAACTTTTTGCTTTTAAATAACTGAAATTTACTAAAGCATTTTGGTTGTCATAGAACGGGATCATGACGAAAGACATGACAAGATTAAAGAGGCTCCTCTCAGAAATAGAGGTCAGTTTGTCTTACTGTGATTGTCTTAAATTTCTCATTCTAAAGAAATGACGTGCAGTCAGTCAGTGTCACTTGCATTTTCATTTCTCTGTAAAAAGCAAATGGGTCACACTTGACTTCAAATGACTTTCATAATCCATAGTACTAGTACCTCTTACCCCAGCTTTTTTGCATGACTAAGAGACATTTTAGGCAATAGTGTGTGTGTGTTTTGCGCATGAATCACAAGGTCCGTCTCATTTGCAGGCTGTGAGGAGTAAAATGGCGCCAGAGTTGACCGAGGACAATGACGAGACGGGTGAGTTCCTCTTCAGTTTCACAATACATCCAGGATTCATTTCATCTCTGATATTCCAGCTCTTAACATTAGGCTTGGAGTTTGCACTAACATGCTATCTATCTTTCTTTTTCTCTTTCTGTCTGTCTTTCTTTGGACAGATGTTCAGGAAGGCTGGCAGTTTCGTCCTCCTCCGCGTGGGGTCACTAGTAGTGAGGAGTACACGTTGTGTAAAAGGTACACTATTCCTGTCAGCAAATAGTACTGATTGTAGTGCGGCTAACGCCAAAAATAACAGAATAGAAATGTAAAATAAACCTACCTTGATTTTATAGTGATTTGTAAGGATTTTTTACTAACATATTAATCTAGAACTTGTATAGTACAATAATTTGCGTGATTTTATTGTATTTCAGTGTTCTATATAGCTGCTTTGTCCAGGTAATCAGATCATGTGTTGTCTATTGATCGTAATGAAGTGTTTTGTTGGTATTTTATCAGGTTTTTAGAGCAGGGTCTGTGTCGGTACGGAGCTCAGTGCACCTCGGCTCACTCTCAGGAGGAGCTGACAGAATGGCAACGGCGCTACGCCTCTCGACTTATCCGCCTCAAACAGCAGCAGGAGGGCAAGCACTTCACCGAGAACTACATGGAGGCGCTCATCGAGAAATGGATCAACTCCCTCACGCCGGAGAGAGTGGTACAGTCCTATTGACCGAATATCCCGACAGTTTACTAGAGAGGGGTTTTACTCTAAAGTAGTGATGCACCGTAATTTCTGATTTATTGATTTGTCGTTTTTAATAGATGAATCAAGATTTTTCGTTTTCAGTTGATGCCTACACAAAACTTCAGTAAATATTTTTCATAGTGTGCCTACTATCTATGGGTTGCACAGACTAGTCGTCTTTTAATGTTCTGCTGTTACTGCCATCGACTAGTCTCTGGTCATGGCCTATAGAGGGCGCTACAGGATAAGCTATTTCCTGACACGCACGCTCTGTTTCCAACAGTTGAAATGACACAAGACTTGTTTGACATACCATCTGGATGCTCAAAATGGTTCCGGAGAATCCATGTTTTAAACTGCTTATTGTACACCCAAGTTAATCGGCATTCTAAACTAATGAGCACTAGGGCTGTACGATAAACCGCAATAAAATCGCACACGATTTGGCAGAGGCTGCGATAATTGCATGCCCAGCTTTCTAAGAGCAGCCTGGCTGTGACCAGTAGTAAACGCTCCTTCGTAAGCCAGAGGGCGCTCTCGCGCAGGGAACGCCAAGTATATGCCACAGAAGTACGATAGCACACGTCATTCACGAAAATCGCTATAAATATGAACATCATCGGTGAGCTGAATAAACATATTAAATTGATTTGATTAAACATGACTGCTTCTCATGTTTGGAATGATGTTTGACGCGTGTTGCTTTTTCAAATGCATGTTATAAGCAACTCAAACTCGCAGTGCTTTTAGATGGAACAGCATTTACTACTGATCACAGAGCCGTCCTACACTGACAAACTGCGCATAAAAGATCATTGCAACCTTTGCGATTTTAAATCACGACAAGCCAAAGCGCGATAGGCCTGTTTTTATGTAAAATATGATGTATCGTGCAGCGCTAATGAGCGCACAATCATTACCGTATATACCAAAATATAAGACGAGGTTTTGTGTCCTAAAAATATGCTGAAAAGTGGGGGGGTCGTCTTATATACACGATATAGACAAAATCACATATTAAACTGACAATAACAAGGTCACGCTATTGACGCTCGTGCAGCCTCTTGAGGATAAATCACAGCGCATGAACGCCGCTCACACAAAGAAACTGCGCTAAACATTCAAAATGTTGTTTTTGTATTTATAACATATGATACAATTAAACAACATCACTCAACCAAAAGTGTTTTCCTGAATACTATCACAACTGAAAAGGACACTGATTTCATATGACAGTTCCATAAACAAATTAATATTAAGTCACTTACATTTTAGATGCAGTATTGAGTGTTTTTGTTCTATTTCAGCAGTGAAAATAGTTCCAAACAGCAGAACCATAACGCGTCTCACAGCAACAGTGTGCGTTACTGAATGATTCAGTGTTTGAATGAATCGGTTGAATCAAAGATTCAATAACCTGTTCATAAACGACCGCCTCAATCTTGAATTACCGGTAATCAGCCGTTTTAATGAATCATTTGGATGAATCGACTCAATGACTCACTCAGGTTTATTTTCATGTTTAAACATACTTTCTAAAATGTCTTATTTATCCAAAAAATGCAAATCTCATAACATTATTTAATGCAGTTGTAATTTTTCAAATTATTTAATTTGATTGGTAATAGCCCTATAGTGTTTTATTTTAATTGAATGTATAGATCAAATTTAAGAATATATATTATAAGATTAGGGGTAAAATAGCCTTTAAAAACAGTCACATTTTTGAATGACCGATTTACTTATCAAGGACAAGCACATGAACATGCTTAATGTCGAGGCCTGTAATTAATAGTGTTTAAAAAAAATCCAATTAATTATCAGTAGAATTTTCAAATAAAAAACATTTCTTTTGAAAACCAGATTTTTTTCCACTAAAATCTTTCCCCCAAAAAAATAAGTCTGAAAAATGGGGGGTCATCTTATATTCAGGGTCGCCTTATATTTGGGTATATACGGTAAGTAGTGCAGAAATGTATTGTCAACACTCTTCTGTGATTTATTAAGAAAATAGCTTATAAACTGAAAAGTTCTAGCATACATTTATTAGTAACTAAAACTCACAGCTTCACTATTAGTAGAAAGACACTAAGAGGTAGCATTAATTCACACACAATCGCAATCTCTGTAATGCACGAATATAAATGTAATCTTTCTGTATCTAATTTATCTGTATCTGATTTATAACGAGCAGAAGTCTATGAGAGCCAAAGACAAAATAAATTATTTTTAAAAAGCTGTTATGTAAGCGCTGTGTCATGTGCTATAGCTGTCCTGTGCTCAAGAAAACCCGTGTTCATGTCTCAGCTCGAGGTTCAGGCTGATTTGTTCATTAATGCCGTCATCAGAGACTAGTCGACGTTGACTCGACTTTCATCACACAAATGTCGACTACTACTATCCGGTATTCATAACAAGTATGACTGAAATGTTTTATACATCATGTAATCACTCAATCAGTGTTTCAACTGCAGAAAAAAACAGCTTGTAAAGAATTTCTTGTTATATTACCTTTCGTTACACTTTTTTTTATGTCACATTTAACTCTGAAAAGCCATTCAATGTCCATAGACTCGATAGTCAGCTAGAAAAAAACCTATAGAGAAGAGCATTTAGCTAAATATATGCACTATATTATTACATAATCATTATATTTTTATCTAGACGGTTTGAATAAATTGTCATTTTTATTAGAGCCACCATTTAAAAGTATGTTTTTACAATTAATTACAATATTTAAAAGTTGCTATGATTAATTAAACAAATGTAATTTTGTTGCTCTTTGATTTAGCATGACGGCGAAGAGAACCGATCATCTCTTCCTCTTTACTACTAGTTATAGCTTTAAATAAACTTAAATGAACATCAGAAGGTTTTGAAAGAGACAGAGCAACTTACTGAAATGTAGCATGTCTCATGTAATCACTCAGCTTATAAACAATTTCACATAGCATTACATTTACTCAAAAAAAGCCATTCAATGTCCATAAATTCATTAGTTGGGTAGAAAAAATTTTTTTTGCTAAAAATATGTTACTTAAACGTGTAGTGTGTAATGTGAGGATCTACTGACAGAATGCAAAATGTTTTCAGTTATTTATAAAGACCTTACATAATGAACCGTTATGTTTTTATTACCTTAGACATTTCTATCTTCATACACAGGTCCCTTACAGAGAAATCGACATTTTGTGCCGTCATGTTTCTACAGTTGTCCTAAACAAACAAACTGCTCCATTTGAATGCATGTTAGAATAAATCTGTCATGAATTGTTTATGACAGTCACTGTTTAAATGTTTCTATTTTAACAACTAATTAAACTCACTAAAAAGTTCTTGTGATTTTAATTAATTATTAAATAAACTTTATTTTTGCTTTCGACTCTTGGTAAACGTTCATTTAAATGTTTGTGTTTTTTTGGGGAAAAAGTATATATATTTTGGTGCATCACTGCTTTAAAGTTACTGAATTCTCTTTCAGGCAACTCTTCTGCAGTCATTCACGACACCAGAGTATAGTGTATATGTATTTACATACTGTGGCCCTATGTAGTCAATATAGTTAGAAACGGTTAAATGCGAACCATCGCAGAAGTTCCAGCTTGTCTATTGATTTGATGTTTGTGGTGTTGTGCAGATGAATGACTGTGTGGATGGAGTTACGGTGGAGCACAGCTCCGATCTCTCAATTACCGTCAACAGCAAGATATCATCTCACTCCTGGACATTCACGCTCTTCTGCAAGGTTTGGACATTCTAGCACTCCCCTAATCTTAACTCTTTCGCACTAATCTTAACTCTTTCACTGCCATTGATGGAGTCTTACCATGTTTTCACTCTTATACGATAGGGGTCACTATTATGCAAAAGAGTTCAGAATCTCCTGATTAAAACACAGGAAAAGAAGAATTTTTTTTTAAATGCTGGAAGTGGCTGACAACTTTTTTTCAAATTCGCTGATGTGGAAAGAGTAAAATCTTATAATAATAGTCTTATTTTCTTTCAATTTGAGAACGGAAAACCTGAAATCGTGATATGGATTTAATAATGTAATAATTAAACTTCAAAAGGATATTATTATTTAATTAAATGCATTTGAGTGCTGCATGTTTAAATCATTTTATGGTTTAGGATGTTATCATAAGCATTGACCTTCATCCTCCCCAATGAGGTATTCATTTGGTCTTAAGTAGTCTTCATTTTTTTTAAACTCTGCAGATACCCTGATAATGGCAAATAATGATAAATAGTGTTATCCCATCTTTTTGTTGTTCTTGTTGTTGAATTTCCCATTTCCTGCATATGTAATTAAAATGGATGCTTGATCATGACTTTAAAGCTGTGAAATGTAAAAGGATTTACATTTCTTGGCCAGTGTAAACAAAGCTTTTTGTCCCAAACAGCCGGTCCGCACGCTACACCGCATCGCACTGCTTTACGACGCCAACCGGCCGCATTTCTCCATCACGGCGGTCTCGGCCGGGGACGCGTCTGCCCAGGTGCCTCAGGAGGTGTCTGAGGGCGGCTGCCAGGAGTGGAGCGTAGCCGGCCTCGTGCAGAACGGCATGGACCACTGCCTTTATACTGTGGTGGTCTCCTTCAGTACAGAGATCTTCGGAACCTTCCGACAGACCGTGGTTTTTGACTTTGGCTCTGAACCCGTGCTCATGCAGCGAGTGATGGTGGATGCCGCCTCCATCGAAGGTAGGAAAGCGGGAAAATTCTTCAGTATGACTTGTTAAAGGCACAATATGTAAGATTTTTGGATTAAAATATCAACTAGAATAATGTTATACATTTTTGTATACACTTGTATACTTGCGGGATCCCAAATGTTTCCAAGAATGTTTAAATCCCGAGAAATCAGCCATTTTAACCTGGACATGGTCTGTGCGTCACCTGTCAATGACACCATATCCGCGTTAAACTCAATTTCCTGTTTTACTTCTGTAAAAACCATAGAAAAACCAACAACGCTTTAATATATGATGTTTTATTAGACAGGTGAGCAACTGTTTAGACACATTCATCGATAGAAAGCAAATCGTTGTTCTACAGCTCAACACTCGTTCTCTTGTTTTCGCCAGTACCATGTTTGTGCCTCAGAGACGACACTATTCTGTCCAGAGGCTAACAGTAAAATCAGGAAGAGCTTTTTATTTGTAATACAGCAGTTTCTCAAACATAGAATATATTTTAAAATGAATTGTAGGCTATTTGACAACACGTCACACAGCTTTTATTAATAATTCTAATATGAATCTAGATTACTGTACTGCAGTGTTGCAACAGTGTCTCATACAGCCACCGAGCGAACATGCAGTAACATAACTTTTTTTTAAACACTAAACACACATTTGCGTGTATGATTGTTTAAACCAAGTAAAACGGCGCTGTTAGTTGAATATTAAACCATATATCATAAAATAAACAACAAAAGGAAAGGAGCATCAGCTGCCGACAGTGGCATATAAGCCTAAAAAAACAGCCCTGATTCATACCACAGTAACCTTATTAAAACTTTAATACATTCACTCATCCATGAACATGATTTCTTCCATCGGCTGTGGAGGTGAAGACGACAAATTCCATGATTCCACACTCATTCATGGCTTCATAAAGCCACGCCTTTATTGCTGTTTTCAATAAGCGACCTGTAGTGCCGAAACGTAAATACTGTGCCTTTAAAGAATTGAGAAAGGATTGGAGAGATGTGGTGCCAAGCATATATATATATATATATATATATATATATATATATATATATATATATATATATATATATATATATATATATATATATATATATATATATATATATATATAATATTTGTTCTTCTGTTGAACACTAAAGAACATTTTAGAGTGATTGTCCATGCTGCTTTTTTTTGCATACAGTAAAAGTAAATGGTTTTTAATGCTTTAAAAATAACACCAAAAGCACTGGGTTCTGTTTTTTTTTTTTTCTCAATAAAGGAATGAACCCTGAAACAAAACTTTTCTATGCTAACTAACTAACCAACCAACCAAATATTCAGATATTATTTTGATATATATGTCAAAGGCCGGGACTTAAACACGTTAATTAAGATGAATTAATTACGGGACTTTAACATGTTAATTAAGATTAATTACGCAAAAACTTAATTTTAACCACACTTATTTTTACACCGCGGAACGTTTTTCAATGAATGAGTTTCGATGTACCGATTATACTGGAACACCAACTAGCGTTCAAGAGCTGTCTATGTTCACGAGTCACGACAACAACAAACCATAGTGAACATGAACGAATGAACTGATGAGACCGCTTTGCTTGGCCCCGTGGATGGGAAATTTTGTTTTAAAAAACGAAAGAATGGAAGCGTCGACAAGAGCATGGTTGTGGGCAAGCTATACAACAAGGAATTTGCATATCACCGCACATCGAGCCTCAAATATCACAAATATGCTATTCCTACACTTAATGGCAAACATTGCACTGGTCTGCTGGACTGAAATAAATAAACAATATTTTGTTGATTAAGCTTATGTATTCAGTCATTATTCAATGGTATACTAAAAATACATGTGAAAAATTACTTCTCATTGTTCTCAGGTCAAATATTTATATGCAATTAAAATGCGATTAATTTCGATTAATTAATTACAAAGCTTCTAATTAATTAGATTAATTTTCATTAATCGACTCCCGGCCCTTTTATATATATATATATATATATATATATATATATATATATATATATATATATATATATATATATATATATATATATATATATAAAAGGTAATTTGTAACGTATTTTTACTAAATAAATATTTATTAATGGTTTAGTATACAGTATACTTTTATCTTGTTTGTCTATTTCTTTATCTCCTTTTACATTTGGTTATTTACTTTTTTCTTTCATTTGATCCTGATCTTTCCATGAAAATAACCTTAAAGAATAAAGAAATGTACTTTGCAATAATATCTGAATATAGACGACCATTTAAAAGTTTGGTGTGCGTGTGTTTTAAGGAAGTAATACTCTGCAAGGATGCATTTAATTGATCAAAAGAGACATTAAAACTATGCTTTTTCTTTTGAACATTCTCTGTTTTCACAAAAAATATTGATAGCATTGATAATATATTTAACATGTTTGAGCATATCCGCACATCAGAATGATTTCTGAAGGATCATGCAAGTAATGATGCTAAAAATTCAGCTTTGATCACAGGAATGAATTACTTTTTACAATATATTCACATAGAAAAGTTATTTTAAATTGTAATAATATTTTGCAATATTACTGTTTTCACTGTATTTTTTATTTAAAAACATGCAGCCTTGGAGAGCAGAACAAAAAGCGTCAAAACTGACTTTGAAATTGTATTAAATTAAACTTTAATGCTAACATTTTTGCAAATATTCTTTCTACTAATTATCAACTGTCCTGGGATATTTACACTTGAGGATGTGCAGATAATGAGTGACCTTTGTTCTATCCCTCTAACAATATACATTATCGTTCTAGAGTATTTTGCATCTTGGTTTTGAAATGTACATCTTCCCATTAAGATCCTAACTGCTTACATATCAATATATGCACTCTAGATCAGCAATTCATCATTATCATCTACCCATAATCCCACAGATCTGGAGCACTTGATGCAGGCTCGACAGCAGCTCCTGATGACGGCTAAGCGCTGGGACTCGTCATGCAAAACCATCGTAGAGTTTGTCCCCAATGAGAACATGGACCTAGAGCGCAGTTTACTGACCCGCTATCAGATCCCCCTCTCCGCCGACCAGCTCTTCACCCAGTCCGTGCTGGACAAAACCCTCACCAGAGACAATTACCAGCCCCGCCTGCACGACCTGCTCTACATCGAGGAGATCGCTCAGTACAAAGAAGTCAGCAAGTGAGTAGGCCATCAAGTCTGGTCCTCAGTCAGAAAGCGGCTCTCTGACTGACATCAACCAGTCATAGTTCGCTTTTATAATGTGAAATGTTGGGTGGGTTATATGAATATTAAGTTGATAATACCGCAATAATAGAACGGCATGCATTTTTGTGGTTTCATATGGATACAAAAGTACAAGTTATTTGATGAAACTAAAAAATAGATGCTATAACGATGGTTTTTGGACCCCTGGGAGTTCCTTTAAAAAATCATGAACGTTTTCTTAACAGAACTAGAACGCAAGTTGTTGGTTTGTAGAACGTTATTTTAATGTCCCCATAACATTCTTTTTATGGTTAGTTTTTGCTTCTCAGAATGATAAAAAAAATAAAAAATGTATCGGAAATAAAATGTTAGTTTTAGGTTTTGTTGAGCATTATTCCAATGATCCCAGATCCTTTTAACTCTGATATAATCATAATGTGAAATGTTGGGGTGGGTATATATGAAGTTGACAATAGTGCAGTAATAGATACAAAAGCATCCAAAAGTACCAGTTGTTTAATTCAATAACTGATTTGATTTGTAGAATGATTTTTTTTTTTTTTTTAAGGTTTGGTTTTGGTTATTCAGGAAAGTTTTTTTAAACTAAAATAGAATGTTAGTTTTTGGTTTGTGGAGCATTATTCTAATGTTATTCTAACGTTCCCATAACATTCTTGTTGCGTTTGTTTTGTTTTTGGTTAGCCAGAATGTTCTTTTTTTTTTTTTTTAAAGGTTTGTTTTAGGTTAGTTAGGAAAGTTTTTTTTTACTGAACTAGAATGTTAGTTTTGGTTTGTGGAGCATTCTTCTAATGTTATTCTAATGTCCCCATAGCGCTATTCTAACTATCCAATAGCGTTATTCTAACGCTCTCATACATTTTTCTTAGATGTTCGTTTTTGGTTCCCAGAATGTTCTTTTTTTTTTTTTTTTTTAAGGTTGTTTTTGGATTAACAGGACTTTTTTTAAAAAACAGAAATAGAATGTTTTTGGTTTGTAGAACATTATTCAAATGTTATTTTCTTTTTTTAAGGTTTGTTTTAGCTTGGACAGGAAAGTGTTTTTATTATTATTATTATTTTTATTGTAACATACCATAATGTTATTCTAACATCCCGTCAACATTATTCTAACATTCCCATGACTTTCTTTTTTGCGTTTTTGTTTTTGGTTAGCCAGAAAAGTTCTCTTAACAGAAATAGAATGTTAGTTTTTGGTTTGTAGAACATTATTCTAATGTTATTTTAGTAGTCCATAACGTTATTTTGATGTAATGCTAACAGACCTCTAACATTAGCGTTGTCAGAACCTCTTTACTCCGATATCATTATAATGTGAAATGTTGGGGTGGGTAAATATGAAGCTGATAATAGCACAATAATAGACCTGCAAGCATCTTTGTGGTACCAGTAATGTAATGAAACTCTGAAATAGTGGTATGTACATGAGATGCCACAATGTTCGTTTTTTTTGTTCCCAGAACGTTCTTGATATGGTTTGTTTTTGACTAGCCAGAAAAGTTTTCTTAACACAAATAGAATATTAGTTTTGGGTTTGCAGAATGTTATTCTAACGGTCCCAGAAAATTTCCCTGACCTCTTTCCTGCGATATCATTATAATGTTTAATTATCATAGCTATCAAAATCCAGTGTTCGGCATTTTGCGTACGTGAGATTTTGTTGTAGATGTCTAAAAACAAAACAAAAACAAAAAAAACAATTGTGTACTGTGCTAATTAATTGAGATTTCTTACAGCTCTTACAGGTTGTTGGCCTTGTCTGTTTCGTTGCTTCTATTACTCTCCCCCTTTTTTTGTAAGTCGCTTTGGATAAAAGCGTCTGCTAAATGATTAAATGTAAAATGTAAATGTAAATGTGTGGCTAAATATGATATTGATAATTGCACAATAATAGACCAGCATTCATTAAGAAAAATTGTGGTATAAATCGTTTTTTTTTGAAGGACAACTTGTTTATTTGAAAGACTTGATGCAATAAACCTACAGGCAGGTCATGCTTTGTTTCCTGAAGGGGTGATAAAAGCTTTGCACACTTGAAATTTGCATAAAATTGCATAGTTTTTCTTTTTTAAGGCTGAATTCTATAATATTATTATTTAATGGTCTTTATAGTAATTCCAATTTGTTACCACTAGAGGTCATTGGTGGTCTTGTTTGAAAAAACAAGTGCGTATTGTTTGTGGAAGTTAAATGGAAAATGGAACGTGTAGGGGGTTTACATCAGATTTTGTCCAATATTCTGATTATTGATGTATTATTCTTCCTTATAGTTCTTGACATGTAAGGTCAGTGGTTAGACTCTGTGAGTGCTGCACAGTGACGGTTATCCCAAGTTATGATATGGTGTTTTCCTAAATGTGCTGCTGCTTTGTTTCATAGGTTCAACATCAAGGTTAACCTGCAGCTGGTCACAAGCTTTATGTTGACTGGCATTTCTGGCGGCGCTAAGTACGCTCAGAACGGACAGCTGTTTGCACGCTTCAAGCTGACCGAGACGCTGTCTGAAGATACGCTGGCTGGGCGGCTAGTCATGACAAAGGTCAACTCTGTGCTGCTACTGCCTGTCTTCAAGGAGCGGATGGGTCAGAACCAGACAGCTGGAGCCAAGGAGCGCGTCTACGAGGCCCTGATTGAAGAAAAAACGAAAGACTACATCTTCCTGCGGATCTGTAAGGAATGCTGTGATGAGCTGGGACTGGTGGCGGATCAGGAACTACAGGTATATTATAACATCATTCAATTAGGACCACAAACTTACTGGAAAAGTTGATTTCTGTCAATGCTGTGAACTGACCATGACACAGAATATGATGAATATCAAAAACTGTCCACAGCAGTCCAAAACCTGCCAAGTACCAACACAATATCAATATTAAAGTATTAATAAAATCCCAGAAATGTCGAGATCATCTTTTCTTTTTTTCTCTCAATATCGTGCACCCTATTCTCAGTTATTATGTCATAGAGAGATGTGCCAGAGATAAACAATATTGCCAAAAGTTTTGGGCCTTTATATGCAGATGAACATGACCCCTGAAGAACAACCTCCATACCATAATCCCCCCTCCACCAAACTTTACATTTGGCACAATGGAGTCAGGCAAGTCCCGTTCACCTGGCAAATGACAAACCCAGACTCGTCCATTGGATTGCCAGATAAAGAAGCATGATTAGTCACTCCAGAGAACACGTCATCACTGCTTTAGAGTCCAGTGGCAGCGTGGTTTACACCACTGCATCCCACACATTGCGTTGCACTTGATTTGAGGCTTGGATGAGCTGCTCTGCCATGGAAACCCATTGCATGAAGCTCTCCACACACTGTTCTTAAGCTAATCTGAAGGCCACATGAAGTTCGGAGGTCTGCAGCTATTGACTCTGCAGAAAGTTGGCGTCTTCTGTGCACTGTGCACCTCAACATGTGCTGACCCTGCGCTGTGATTTTACATGGCCTACCACTTTGTGGCTGAGTTGCTTTTGTTCCCAATTGCTTCCACTTTGTTATAATGCCACTAGCAATTGACCGTGGAATATTTAGTAGTGAGGAAATTTGATGAATAGTCTTATTGCACAGATGGCAACCTATTCCGGTTGCATTCACTGAGCTCCTGAGAGCGGCCCATTCTTTTACAAACGTCTGCATGCCTTAGTGCTTAAATTTGATACACCTGTGGCCATAGAAGTGACTGAAACACCTGACTTCAATGATTTAGAGGGGTGTTCCAATCATTTTGGCAATATAGTGTACGTAAGGGAATTAGTTTAATTAGTGTTTATACCATTTACTGTTGTAAATTGAGCTGAGATGGCAGAAACCCCAGAGACGCTGTCACCAAGCAGCAGGCTGCCCTACAAAGAGCAGGATTTGGTCTAATTTACCCTTTTTACTCCATCCAACAGATCCCATTTATCACTGTTCCCTCCAGCATTACACAATCACTGTATTTAGCGTTGAATCCTTTTGTCTCGTGGAATCCCTGTGTGGGCTGGGCTTTTGTTGCCATGTATGATCATTTGACACTGTTCCTTAAATGATGATTGTAAAATTGTCTCAGATCATTTACATTGGTTTTGAAACAAGCCAAGTGCTATTTTATAATTATAATTGCTGTGTATGGCCAAAAAGACCTATAAGGCATTGTTCATTTCTGCAAAAAACATTTTCAGTCGTCTATTTGAGGTGTTGTCTGTAGCACATGGCAGGCGCTGCAAAAAAAAAAAAAGTGCAAATAAATACAGAATGTCTTGGCTGAGTCTGTTTGAACAGCAGGTGTGTTTGGATGTGTTTGGATGCAAGGTGGAGCTGCAGTTTCAGTTGAACAGACTTCCTCTGTGTGAGATGCACTACGCTCTGGATCGCATCAGAGATAACAGTATCCTGTTTCCAGATGTCAGCCTCACTCCCACAATACCCTGGAGTCCCAACAGGTACGAGCACACGCAAAGACCCAAATGAGTGTGTGTGTGTGTGCATATATATATTTTGTATTTATTAGGGATGCCAAAATACTCAATATAATATTGAACCATTCGGTATGTTCTTCACGGTTCAATTCGCGCTGGTGACTTGAGTTTTTTCGGTTTTGTTTTTTTTATTTCCATTTTTCTAGTTTGAAATATTTCTGTTTATTTCGGCTCTTTTTGAATGTGCCTGTGAGTTTACGTGCTGATATGGGCAAATATCCAATCATATGCACCAAAGTTAGGCAGTGTTTACCCACGTTTTAAAGCCTTGCCGGTCAAACATTTAATTCACTTGCATACACTGTTTTGTATTGAGCGCGCGCACTAAACGTCTGACAAACACACATGATTACTGGACAGTCTTACTGCGCTAATACTGTCAAATACACACAAGGTTAAAGGGGGGGTGAAACACTCCGAAAAGTTTAGTTTTATTATATTTATAAAAGAAATGTAGGCTATACAGAGTCTTTCCGGAAAAAAACGAGCGCCTGGAGGTGTATCGTGTGGGCGGAGCTAAAGAATGACGAGTGCGCACAAAGCGGTGACGTCCTCAAGCGTGGAGAAACCCATGGCTATCGATCTCAGCTAATACAGATAATGATCCAGAATCAAATTCAGAGGCTGAAATAAATTGAACAGGAGAAACAGCAACAGCAGGACGTCCGTCTCTGTGGTATGTACTGTATTTAGTGGCCTGTCAACATTTGCGCTTGTTTACTCGCAGTTTATGAGAACATGATTCGCCTTATGGACTATTGTATGCGACTAAACCTTAGCAGTAGCAAGCAAAACGGTTTTGCACGTCAGATTAGTGTAACATTATACAGAAAACACCAATGGAGTCCGTTAGCGCATTTGAATGACGAAGCACGCGATCGTATCGTTTACTGATGTTTACTCACGCGACGATTAGCCAACAGCAGAGACATTTGAAGCAGTTTTACTCACCGGCTGCTTCCAAAGCAGGACCGAACCTTAATCGCCGGGACCGCTCCGTCAAAAACACACTTCTTTGGTATGATTTGCTTAAGTCCGGTAACAGCAGTGACCGTGGAAATCCACTTTGCGACGCGACTGAAGCGATGCCTTGAAGCTTCCCGTCATTTCTGCGTTCAAATCGGTTCAAATGCAGCGCTGCCTTCCCAGAATGCTGTGCTGAAGCGTTGAAGTCGCTCGACGTCACCCATAGGAATAAAGTGGAGCGCGGCGCGACATAAGTGTTCACAGACGACTGGATCTGCACCTGAGCGAGTGTTTATGGGCGTGCATTTCCTCTCTCGCTCTAGTCACGCGCGCGCGCACACCCTACCGGGAGAAGAGCCCGTACGGCCCATACAAGGACCTTCCGGTCTATTAACGTCAAGCCGAGCCATACTCGAAAAACTCTCCGAAACTTGTGAGAAACCAGAAGGAGTATTTTTGACAAAGAAATACTCCATCAAACGTCCAACATTTAGTTTTTGAAACTTTGTCTATGTTTAAAGCTCAGTATGCATGAAACAGCATTTCCCCCCCTCTGAACACAGCATATAAACACCCCATATAAACACAGTCTGTTATGTCTAAAGTGAAAGTAAAATCACGTGCGTCGTATATGAGATGTGAGCAGGTCTTCAATTGACAGCAGCGCAGCCTAGTGAACGCATGTCCTTAAAGGGACAGTTCACCTCTAAAATGATGTAAATAAAATAAAATAAAAAAGACCTTTTATACAGTAGGTTGTTATCAATGTTGTATATTGAAGACTATGTAGTTATAATTTTAGCATACATTTATTTATTCAATTTCATACTTAAATGCTGCTGTACAGCGCTGAGCTGCCACTGTAAATCTTTAAATATATTCATTTTTACTCTGAGAATGTGTACAAGGGTTTTTAAAGTAAAGATTTAAGTTTAAGAAAGGGTTTTCAAGTCTATTAAGTAAAGTAAAGAACGAGTATTGCATAAAAAATAAAAAAATTCCTTGACCCTTTTCTGTTCCTGTCGCCTAAGAATAGAATAGCAAAAAAAATGAACTGAACCTAAAAACCGAGGTATGTATTGAACCGTGGACTAACTGTATTGTTGCATCCCTAATATATAATATATATATTACATAACACACCCACCCCTCCTAGTTTCTCAACTTTCTCCATTGGCTTTATAAGTGGAAGATTGTGTGTAATATTGAATAAAAATAATAATAAAACATTTATATACCGCAAATCTGAGGTTGTATTTTACAATTCTGACTTTTTTCTTATAGTTCATATCTTGCCATTCTGAATTTATATATCGCTATTCTGACTTTTTTCCCATAATTCTGAATTCTTGCAATTCGGATTTAGATCTTGCGTTTTTGAGTTTAAATCTTACAAGTCTGACTCATTTCCCATAACCCTACCCCCGATTCCTAAATTGGAATTGCTTCATTTATTTTAATATTCTGTTTTATATCTTGCAATTCTGTTTTATTTCTTGCAATTGAGTCTATATCTAGTAATCTAGTATCTAGTAATCTTTTGTGTGCAATAGTTATCATCTTGTAATTCTGAGTTAATTTCTCACTGCAGCAGGTTAACAATTTGTAATTCTGAGTTTGTTGCAATAGCGAGTTCACATTTTGGAATTCTGAATTTATTTGTTTCAAGTCTGAGATTATATCTCACATCTCAGTTTATTTCTTGCAACAGTTAACGTTTATATCATGCAGTTGTCAGAATTTGCTTGAGTTGTGAGATAAAAAGTCTTTTGTTCCTAAAATGACACAGGACATGAATAATATCTGCTTGTCCAGCAGCTCTAGTTCACTCACAGACATCTCTGTGAGTGGCAGCTGCATTGGCAGGGCGCATTCGTGCGTTTGTAGCCCGTGTAAGTTCTTCCTCCGGTGCCACAGGCAGTGGGATGAGCAGCTGGATCCCCGTCTGAATGCCAAGCAGAAGGAGGCAATTCTGGCCATCACCACCCCCCTCTCCATCAACCTCCCTCCGGTGCTCATCATCGGACCCTACGGCACGGGCAAGACCTTCACTCTGGCCCAGGCTGTCAAGCACATCCTCAAGCAGCCTGAGACACGGTGAGCAGGAAAACACATTTTGCGGGGTCAGCCCTAAGCGAATTTACCTCGGGGAATCATTTCCAAAAACAAACATCCCACAGTAAAAACAAAGCAAGAAACAATGGATATCTCTGAGGCAAGACATTACACCTTGGTAAAGGTCAAATTGTATAGGGGTAATAAACTGCGTGTTGTATTGTTTTATGTTTCCTGGGTGCACTTACATAATTACGTTTTACATCCAAAAATGGTATAATATAAAAAATATAAGGCATTTTTCCTACCCTGAATTTAGCCTCTGCTCTGAAAGCTCTGTTTGAAGGGGCGTGTCTGCTGTGAGACTTCAGTGTAAATGCCCACTGCTGTGATTGGCTGCTGTGAGACTTCAGTGTAAACGCCCACTGCTGTGATTGGCTGCTGTCAGACTTTAATGTAGACGCCCACTGATTTGATTGGCTGCTGTCAGACTTCAGTGTAGACGCCCACTGCTGTGATTGGATGCTGTGAGACTTCAGTGTAAACGCCCACTGCTATGATTGGCTGCTGTCAGACTTTAATGTAGACGCCCACTGCTGTGACATCTTTGCTTATGAAATAGCTAGCATTACATGTGGAACTGTCTCAAACTCTTAGCATGTTTTTACTATTACAACTCTCAATGTTAACGAATCGGGAAAATTGTAGATTACAGCATTATATCTACAGCATTATATTTATATCGTGGCATGAAAAGTTGCAGCGATGAACATGCAGGCGATCACAGACATGTTGAGCGCGTGAATGCAGTGATGTACCCTTATATGTCAAAAGATTTCTCAGTTCATGTCCCCTTTAATACTTGTTCATTTGAGACTTTGATAGAATTGCTTACTAACTTTGTCTGTCATTTTTGACTTCCTCCAGAATGTCTAGCCCCATAGACTTCCATTGTAAGTGGAAAACATTTTTGTGTGTGTTTTGAGTGACGAATCGAAATTTCCTGTGGTGAAAACCGCACCGCACAGATGTTGTCAATAAAGCTTAACTTGCATCGATCCTGAAACATCCCTGGCTAATCATGAGAAAATAGTCTGGAAGAACAGAGGGAATTGACCTTGAGACATTTAGCTGGTTTTTGTTCTGATTAAAGCAGCTTTTTCTCAAAGAGTGCTAATGATGGTTGTTTTCTCTTTCTTCCAGGGTTCTGATCTGTACACATTCAAACAGCGCCGCAGATCTGTACATTAAAGATTACCTTCATCCATACGTGGAGGCTGGCAATCCACACGCACGACCTCTCAGGTAACACTCACCACATCTGGAGTGGTTTAAGGTTATCACAATACCAACTTTTCACTATAAATATATTTTTAATGAAATTTTCACACCAGTATTTCAGGCACCGTTATATTGACTGGAAGTGGAACGTACTGTAGAAAAGCCAGTGTTGTTAACGGGGACTTATTATGCAAAGTTCACTTTTATCAGGTGTTTTAATACAGTGTGTGTCAACAACCAGCCTATAATGGTAAAATCCTGTTTTTATAATCACCATAAATCATAAACCATCTCCAAAAGAGCAGTTGCAGATTACACTTACATACGAGGAGGGGGAAGTCCATAACTGGGGACAACTGCCCTATTTGCATCGATCCCGCCCTAGATGTGAGCCGCAATACACTCCGCCATTTCTGTTTCCCGTTCCATTGACTCCGACATCTGTGCCACTGAGGACACAGTGATTGGTTTTAATTTATGAAGGATATAAGCCGAAGAAAGTTGTTTAAGTGTTCTATATTTGAGCAAATCATTTTACGGCAAACTGCTTCATGGTCGGTTCTGCGCTGGATTTAAATCTACAACAACTACATTAATGTATCCACTAACCGTTCAGAAATATTCAGTTGCATTCTAAAAGTTGTGACCTGCTTCAGTGTCCGAGTCCGGTTCTAACATGTAAGGCTGAACACCACTACTGACAATTTCTGACATTTTGGCTGCGTGACATTGTCCAGGTTCGTTGTTGCTAGATTATCCGAAGCACGAGCTGGAAAGCGTGCGGGGAGCAGGAGCTTATTTGCATTTGATTCGGGTTTTTGCTCGCACTAAAATGGGGGCAAATATGACCCCAGAGACGAGATATTACATCTTGTGAAAGGGGGTATAATCGGTCCCCTTTAACTAAGATTGAACTCAATATAATCGACCCCCATACGACCTCCGTTCATCTTCAGAACACAGATGAAGATATTTTTGTTGAAATCCGATGGCTCAGAAAGGCCTTCATCGACACCAATGTCATTTCCTCTCTCAAGACCCATAAAGGCACTAAAGACGTCGTTACAAAGCCCATCTCACTACAGTGGCTCTACAATCATTTTATGAAGCGACGAGAAAACTAAATAACGACTCTTGTATTGATGGGCCGATTTCAAAACAAAGTTTCAAACCGTTATGAATCGGCGTATATCGATTCATGATTCGG
Organism: Pseudorasbora parva; assembly: GCF_024679245.1. Lineage (NCBI taxonomy): Eukaryota > Metazoa > Chordata > Actinopteri > Cypriniformes > Gobionidae > Pseudorasbora > Pseudorasbora parva. Next base: position 18,053,888 of record NC_090173.1, read on the forward strand.
ATCACGTGTCAGACCGTCAAACTGCTGAAATCACGTGACATTGGCAATCCGACAAAAAGCCCATTTTGTTTTTTTGTGCACAAAAACTATTCTCGTGGCTTCTTAAAATGATTGTAGAGCCACTGTAGTGAGATGGACTTTGTATCGACGTCTTTAGTGCCTTTATGGGTCTTGAGAGAGGAAATGACATTGGTGTCAATGAAGGCCTTTCTGAGCCATCGGATTTCAACAAAAATATCTTCCTTTTCGGTTCTGAAGATGAACGGAGGTCTTACGGGTGTCGAGTGACATTAGGGTAAAGAATTAATGAGAGAATTTTCATTTTTGCGTGAACTAACCCTTTAATGAATACTCTAGGCACGTAAATATATATAATAATGCGTAAATTACAATGAGGATAATACATTGGTATTGATGCATTATTTATTTTATCTATTAAAACTAGTATTGACTCTGCAATGAAGTACTGGTATTTTTGACATCCCTAATGTGGGACTGCTAGCTAAAGAACGAGGTACAGGGATGACTTTCTAAATGGTGATTGGACGCAATACTTGGCATCTGTGTTTCACCTGAAAGATTTGAAAACTGCACGTCATGGAAGAAAAAGTGTTATGCAATTTTGATGATGTTAGTCATCCAGATTATTTTAAAATCTTGTTTTTCTCATAGTTCAAGGTTCCTTTGGCACACCACCCACACGAGTCTGTTACGCCGTTGTCTATGATTTGGGATCTTGCATTTTGGCCTGTATTGACAAAATGATGTGAATTTGTCGATGAATCACCCTAGTCTTATTGTGCACAGTTTATCAGTGCATGCTGTTTTAATAAAAATGTTTGGTTTATTTATCTTTCATCAAAATGTAATAACTTTCTCGGAAACAACTTTTTTTGCTGAGGTAACCAGGGCTACATGGATGGGAAATATATTAACTGCTAGATAACTGCATTTTATAAAGAACATATAAGTTGTGCTTGCTGTGGTGGTGGTGGTGTGGGTGGTTGCCAGGGCATTGCTATGCAGTTGCTATGGTGTTTTGGGTTATTGGCAGTTTCACTTCAAGTATGTTTGAGTTTCCGTTTACCATATTTGATGTGCTCTGTGTGTGTCGGTCATTGTTTATTGTGGTGTGGCAAGCAGCGGGGCGAGGGCTCTTCGACAGCATGTCCCTCCTTCCCCCCGGGTTTTGGCACCAGTGTAATGCAGTTCGTAGATGGGAAGGAAGGAGGCGGGAACCGGCGAACGTTCAAAAACATTTATTCAAAATAAATAAACAAAATGAAAGTAAAACCGCGGGCAGCCCCTCACGGACGACTGCCCGCAAACACACAAAATAAAACGTGGGCAGCCCCTCACGGACGACTGCCCACAAACACATAATAACACGTAAAACAAAACATAACATAAAATCCAGGCCTGGTCCTCTCTCGTCTTCCGCTACCATCGTTCCTCCTTTTATGCTCCCGTCACATGGCCGCGAGACGAGACCGGTGTGCCACCCAGCTGGCACTCGTTAACATTAATCACCGGCCCGCTCTCGCGGTCCCTCGCCCCGCTGCTTGCCACACCACATACCCCCATTGCCCCTCGCAGGCCGGGGGGCACTCCCGAGACTGCGCTCTGACCCCCCCCCCCCCCCCCCCTCCCGGGGGGGCCGATCACGGCGGCCGCGGCACCTGGGGGTAAGGACAGAGAGGCGAGACCGGTGTGCCACGCAGCTGGCACTCGTTAACATTAATCACCGGCCCGCTCTCGCGGTCCCTCGCCCCGCTGCTTGCCACACCACATTTATATGTCACAATTTTTTTTTATAAATTACATCTGATTATTATATAAAGCGATCAAGTCTCTTTAGAAGACTGAAGATTCAAATGGATTCTTTCACGATGTCTTTATGAGCTTTTTGAAGAAAGTTGTAGTAGAATGGACTTTCAATGTATGGACCAAAAAAAAACTCTATGGACCGAATGTTCATTTTTGGGTGAGCTATCCCTTTAAAGTTTTTATCATATCAGATAATTTAGATAAAATCAGACAAAATCAGATAATTTTTATCATTTAAGGGGCCAAGGGCTTCGGCCATCCGTCCGCTCTCTTCCCTGAACTGAAATGAAGTAGTGGGCTGTACTTTCCACACAATTGACATCAGGTTCAAGTACGCCAGGTTGGCTGGTGGTTATGTTGCCCGCATACCGCCTCCCATGGCCGAGACTGGTATTACGATACCTGTCGGCCGGGGCTAGTAATGCTACTGCTAATTAAGGTTGATATCTCTGCAGCATTATAACTTGACATTTTTTTAATGACATCATCGCCCTTATTTCTTCTCATTCTTTTGATGCGTGTAGGTCATTTTTGGGATATTTTTACCTCAATTTTTACACAGAGCACCTTTAAAGGGCATGTGAAACACTCCGTTTCAGTCAATCTCATGTCAGTCTTGAGTACCTATAGAGTAGTATTGCATCCTTCATATCTCCGAAAAGTCTTTAGTTTTATTATATTTATAAATGAGAGATGGGCTGTACCGAGTCTTTCCGGAAAAAAACAAGCGGCTAGAGGTGTATAGTGTGGGCGGAGCTAAAGAATGACGAGTGCGAACAGCTATTACGTTGAGGATGTCTGAAATCTGTGACGTCCTTGATCGTGGAGAAAATAAAACCTTATCCTGAAATAACCACTGAGATCAACCAGATTTAGCCATACATACAGTATATGATCCAGAATCAGATCTAGAGGCTGACTTTGAACAGGTGAAGCACCAACGACAACTACAGCAGGACTGTACTGTAACTGTAACCATATTTGCTTACCAGATTCAAGACATAATGGGTCGTCTTTAACGTTGGACTTTGTGTTTGTTCAGGGTTTACTTCAGGAACCGCTGGGTAAAGACGGTCCACCCAGTAGTGCAGCAGTACTGCCTGATCTCTGGAGCGTACTTCACCTTCCAGATGCCGACACGACAGGATGTAGAGCGCCACCGTGTGGTTGTGGTCACACTCAGCACATCCCAGTACCTCTGTCAGCTTGACCTGGAACCAGGTGAGAACAAACACACACAGCAGCGTTTCTTGCTTTCGTCCCTCATACTCGGCATGCTAAAGACATGGCTTGCAGCTAGTTTTCATTTCTGCACACATCTGATTAAAACAGAAACACATAACAGAAGCACATCACAGCTGGACGTGGCTGCATTTAACCCCTCCCGCTGGAGCAATGCAGCGGGGTCCGCAACAGTTTATTAGGACAGGCTAATTTCCTCCTATGTTTCTGCGGCGCACAGGATCATCTGTTGCTAAGAGACCCGGCTCGCCTGTCTGACACAATCAGCATCATTAACACCCAATGCTGCCGTCTTTTTTTCTGTTTCTTTTTCATTCGTCTCCCCTCTTTTCTTATCTGTTCATTTGAAGTCATTACTGCTGATTTCTGGCATTATGCTAATGTGTCTTGAGAGGTGGATGCTTATTCCCTCCAGTGACACAAACATTTTGGGTTTGTATAACTTGCAGTCCAAATAAGCCTATTGAGATTTTATATATATTTGACTTAATAGGGAGGATGATTTCAGAGGAGAACCGTCATTTTAGCCAAACTGCCCTTGGGCCCAATTAGATTTGTCTTATATATCAACTAATTTTCCACAGTTTGTTGTTAAATGAACTATCTGAACTATATTTAATCACCATTATATAGTAAAACTTATAAATGTTCTTCAATATATTCACTCACCTAAAGGATTATTAGGAACACCTGTTCAATTTCTTATTAATGCAATTATCTAATCAACCAATCACATGGCAGTTGCTTCAATGCCTTTAGGGGTGTGGTCCTGGTCAAGTCAAACTCCTGAACTCCAAACTGAATGTCAGAATGGGAAAGAAAGGTGATTTAAGCAATTTTGAGCGTGCCATGGTTGTTGCCAGATGGGCCGGTCTGAGTATTTCACAGTCAGCTCAGATTTTCACACACAACCATTTCTGGGGTTAACCAAGAATGGTGTGAAAAGTGAAAAACATCCAGTATGCGGCAGTCCTGTGGGTGAAAATGCCTTGTTGATGCTAGAGGTCAGAGGAGAATGGGCCGACTGTTTCAAGCTGATAGAAGAGCAACTTTGACTGAAATAACCACTCGTTACAACCGAGGTATGCAGCAAAGCATTTGTGAAGCCACAACACGCACAACCTCGAGGCGGATGGGCTACAACAGCAGAAGACCCCACCGGGTACCACTCATCTCCACTACAAATAGGAAAAAGAGGCTACAATTTGCACAAGCTCAGCAAAATTGGACAGTTAAAGACTGCAAAAATGTTGCCTGGTCTGATGAGTCGGTGCCACGGCCAACCTGAGCATTGTTTCTTACCATGTCCATCCCTTTATGACCACCATGAACTCATCCTCTGATGGCTACTTCCAGCAGAATAATGCACCATGCCACAAAGCTCGAATCATTTCAAATTGGTTTCTTGAACATGCATGTTCCTAATACTCCTTTAAGTGAGTGTGTGTGTGTGTATGTATGTATGTGTGTATATATATATATATATATATATATATATATATATATATATATATATAAAATATATCTTTTGGATACATCTTTGGTGATCTTAAGAGACCAAAAAGTTTATTAGCATTAATATCATGATGAAGTTTCTTATTTTTGTATTGTTAGGGGTTAACAGCTTATGACCCAGGACCAGTAGTGAAGAAATGAAGACAGAGTCAGGATTCCAATTAAATAAAAGAAAAATTTACTTAAGAATAGTTTGCAGTTTCAAAAGCAGAAGCCAGCTTCAAGTCTCACAAGGAGTTCGTAGGCCGCGCTCCCTCTCTCACCGTCTCGTTGGCCTCGCCCTATCGTACATACAATTGTCCCAACAGTTATACCGTTTTCAAGGTCTTATCCACGTCATTACTGCGATGTGGATGGTTCTGATTGGCTCAGAGACAATAAACAGTCATGGTAAATTTCCACTTGAGTCAGTTAATCTGATGCACGTTTCCACTGACGTGTCACTTGTTGATGCTTTCACCCAGAATTAGGCCCGTAGTGACCTTCCAGATCTGGAGCAGGCGCCAGCTTGCCCAGAACAACAAGTCCACCCATCGCTTAGGGTGCCCATTGTACACCATTCTGATCTGTAACACAGAATATTGCGCACATACACAGATACACAGTCTCTCCAAGGTTGGAGCTGATTAAGCTCCAGTTCTTACCAAAACATACTGATAACATGTGCTTTCATTTAGTGAGAGGGACACACAATAGTACAGGCAATATTCATCTTGAGTCTTTAGTGTTTCAGTAAAAGGAAATATAAAAGAAATAAAACATAATTAAATGAAAGACAAATCCATATTTCATATCTGGAAGCCGGGCTAAGTGAGCAAACCCTGTTACTGCACTCCTGACATGTTAGGGGTGTGTGATACCTCAAATCCAAACACACGACCTTGTTGCCAGTGTTTAGTGACACATCACACATCTCTAGGCCAGACCCTCAGTCACTCCTGAGAAACCAAATACACACTTTAGAAAACAAGAAACAAAGCAAAATCATAACTGGATAGAATCATTATAATAATATAGGTAATATAGGAAGATAAATATTAATTAAGGTTTTGATTATGAAGTTAATTAGGATATAAATATATACAGGTATATTGAAGCGGCAGTGGATTTCAAAATCCCCCCTTCAGTATCTTGGAAAATAACGGGGAATATAGTGTAAAGGTTTGTTGCATCTGCCTGACAGATCTGAGAGTTATCACACACACACACACACACGCTAAAAAAACTATACATCTGTTCCCATGAGTTGGTGAGAGCACAACCTCTCCTGGATGCTAGATTCTCTTGTGTTAATGGCTGTGTGTGTGCGTTATCTATTATTAATGCCTTCTCCAGTGAAGCTCCATGTAATTAATATTTAATTCCTGTTTGCGTGTTTCCAAAGGGATCTTCACACACATCCTGTTGGACGAGGCAGCCCAAGCCATGGAGTGCGAGACCATCATGCCATTGGCGTTGGCTGCTAATAGCACCAGAGTCGTACTGGCTGGAGACCATATGCAGGTACCTGAGTGATGACTTGAGAATGACAACATCGCAGGGATTTAAAAACAGGAAGCCAGAGAATTGGGTTTACTTAAGTCTATGTTGAATTAAGTAGCTCTGTTTGCTTCAGTAATACATCAACTTGCAAACAACTCTCCTTTTATTTTTTTCAAAAACGCTGGTAAGAAAGGAGTTTAATTAAAAAAATAACTGAATTTGAAGAAAAAAAGTCACAGATTTTATAAGGGTCTTAAATATATATTTTTTGCTAAACTTATATAAGTTGTTTTTAAATCACGTACATGTTACGATTTCGATCCATTTGACTTTTGGATTCCTAAAAATGTAATTTATGCTTTAAATCGAAATCCACAAAAATGTTAATGGAAAGAAATAATCCAGAAATATAGTAATATAGCATCAGAAAGAAAATAATTTGGGAACAAATAAAACATTTCTAAAGCCCCTACAATTGTCAGACAGGCTGTAAGAATTTTAACTAAACTAACTACAACACCACAACCTTGGCCTAGATTAAACTATTCCTGCTAATTAACGCGGAGCCAAAGTCAGCTCTTTTAAAGCAAGTCATTTCACTCGGCGGCCATCTTTGGGCAGCTATTTGAGTCATGCAAGTTGCAGCTCCTATTACTTTGAATGGGGAGACATCAAATTCTCCAAAGCTGTTCGTCCAAGCTTAAGATCAAATTTCATATTTGAAATCAATACTATGACAACTGTCTAATGATTTTTTTTTTCCACTTAAATTATGACATGACAAAAAATTATGACACAAAAATGCATTTTTCAGGCTGGACCAGCCAATGTGCAGTCATAAGTTTAAAACAATGGATGTAGTGTCAGGGACAACATTTGTAGGTTCATGAAGAGCAAAGTTGGCAATCACCATCTTGGCATTGCGTCACCCAAACAGATCACCCCCTCCTCACAGTTGTCATGAAGAGCAAAGTTAGCCTTATTGACGAAAACCACTTTTTGTGGCTGTAAACATGTTTTTTTCTGCTGTAAAGTTGGCCATTTTAACATGGAGGGAGAAGCAGATCTGACTTCTTTTTGGAGCCTGTCTCTAGTGGTCAGTCGATGAATTGCAGTTTAACTCACTTCCGTGTTGACTTCAAGATAGAGAAAGGAAGGTTGCTGCTTGGTGTGACACTGGCTGTTTCTAGCTGCAGTCATGTGATGACTTTACCAATTGGTGGTTTGCTTGCTCTTTTATTAAGACGTGGGATTTATTCAGCCATATTGCGCTTTGCACTTTCACCCATTCATAAATAATAGGAGTGCACCTTCTTGGTGTATAAAAAGGCTTTGACTGAGCTCAACCCAGAGATCAGGTCAGCTGGCTCTCTGCGCTGCTGTCACATCCTGTCTCCTCGCTGCGCTCATTCTGCAGACAGTGTCACGTCAGTCTCCGGCCGGTGCCTGTGAAGAACTGCCTCAGCCCGAGTGGAACCAATGGGCCTCTAATTAAATGCCACTTAGATAGAAACCTCATCAGCCACCCTCACTTCCTGCTGCATTAAAAATTCATATCATACCCCACCTGTACCTTCTCTCATGTGGGCTCAAATATATTGGTTAGGAACGGACAGTCATTTCTTTAGTAGTGTTGACTAGTAAGGGTTGCGGACTAGTAAGGTAGTAAGAGAACACTGAACGATTACAGAATAGATGAACACAAAATAGTAATTTTTTTTGCTAATAATTTCCTAAAACCAAAAATATTCCCTGAAGCGGTGTTGTTGTGCTTAGCTAAAACTATTAAAAATATAGATTAAAATAAAAATATGTATTAAAAAATAAGTTACATGATAAAAATATAATATAATTATAATAATAAATAAAATAGAATATAAAATGTTCTTAAATGAAAATTAGAAATATTTAAAGCTACACTGTGTAACTTTTTTAATTTATTCTTAGCTAAAAACACTTAGTTCTTTCAAAAATATATGTGCTCATTAATGTATATTTACTTCTTACAAGTAATAAAGTATTCTCGTAAGTTTATAATATGCCATTGAAAATACATACGGGTGAGGGGTTCGAATGCTGGTCGCCATGTTGCCCCTCCATCTTGAAAATACATTTGCCAAAGAGGGACATTTGATGACACCATGTCGAATGTGAAGAGGGGGATTGCTGTGTTAATCTTGGACTAAATCAGCCACCGTAGGAGTTAAAACGAAATCAGAATGGAGAGGAATAGAAACTATTATTCACTGGATGGTCATATACCTTTTCACCGCTAGATGGGGGAAAATATCACACAGTGTAGCTTTAAAAAAGCTCTAAAGTACTAAAATTGCTAAATCTAAAATGTATATATTAAAGCTATATAGCAATATTTAAAACAGGGAAAAAATTAAAAGGACAACCCTAGCCCTAAGCGCACAAAATTACTAAAACATAAAATAAGTCCGTCAATATTAGCGTTAACGCATGTAATTAAAATTTTCCCATTTAACGGCTTAAAATATTTAACGAAATTAATGCATCATCGTTTTTTTACGTCATACTTTAGCTACTGTAACATTATATGATCACGCTCCTATTCATGCAAAGGCATTTAAATCATTCAGGAGTAACAAGACACCGGCACAGAAAGCCGCTTCAGATGCACGCCAGCGGACAAAAAACAGACAAAAAACACACAATTATACCAAAACTTGAGCGTCCTCATAAGCACAGTTTTAAATGAGTAAGTTAAAGTCTCACATAAACATAAAAAGTTGAGAAAAAAAAGGATGTGTGTCTGATCCGGGTCATGTGCATCAGCTCTTAAAGTGACGTCAGCCTAATAAACCTGCTGCCATCTGTCATTAATGTTGATCAAAGAACAAAAGACACATCACTCACTGCTCTTAACTGGACAACTTTAGTAGCTTTGATAAAACGCTTATCTATATGCAGTAAAGACTATTTCTCGTATATTTCCTACGTTAGATCAAATATTTAAAATTTGTACACATGAAGATTGTAAGAAAAACCTTTTTTTTAATCAGTTAAAGCAAACTATGTCAAAATGCTAAATACTCGCCAATACACCATTCAACGACTAGATTCAGGAAATAGTTAATCCAGAAATGAAAATCAAGACACGTTACATCTGGCTTGAGGTTAGTGAACCCAAAGGCCGCTGATCTTGTGTGTGTATGTGTGTGTGTGTGTAGTGTAACGCATGTAAGCGTGACTCTGAGGTGTCCTGTCCCCTTGCAGCTCAGTCCGTTTGTGTACAGCGAGTTTGCGCGGGAGAGGAATCTGCACGTGTCTCTGCTGGACCGGCTGTACGAGCATTACCCATCCGAGTACCCATGCAGGATCATGCTGTGCGAAAACTACCGCTCCCATGAGGCAATCATCAAGTAGGTGTGAACTTTTTCACACCACTCTTCCTGAGGAGAGGCAGACATGCAAACACACAAAACATTAGGGCTGTGCTGTTGCCGAGATAATTACATATCTGTCAAAAGATGCTCTCTCACTCAGTCTGTCACCGTTACATTTGTTTCTCTCCATTTCTGCTTCTGTCTTTCTCCATTTTATTTCTGGGTTGGTTTCTATTTAGATATATACACTGATCAGGTATAACATTATGACCACTGACAGGTGAACTGGATAACACTGATTATTAAATTAGCCAGCAAGTGAACATTTTCTCCTCAAGTTGATGAAAGCAGGAAAAATGGGCAAGTGTAAAGATTTGAGCGAGTTTGACAAGGGCCGGATTATGATGCTAGACGACTGGGTCAGAGCATCTCCAAAACTGCAGCTCTTGTGGGGTGTTCCCGGTCTGCAGTGGTCAGTATCTGTCAAAAGTGGTCCAAGGGAGGAACAGTGGAGAACCGGTGACAGGGCCAAGGCTCATTGATGCACGTGGGGAACGAAAGCTACTGTAACTGCAGACCTTGTACACCCTCCAATCCATAGAGTCTCCACCTCACAACTTTCAGGGCTTAAAGGATATGCTGCTAACATCTTGGTGCTAGATACCACAGCACACTTTCAGGGGTCTAGTGGAGTCCCTGCCTCAATGGGTCAGGAGTGTTTTGGCAGCAAAAGTGGGACCATAAAACACAATGTAATGCCTGATTGGTGTATTATATGCATGATATGAATCAGAGGTTCTAATCTACTAGGATGTAAGCTCACGTCAATTCTCATAAGGTCACAGACTGCAGGTGTAAAGAAATGCTAAATGAAGATATTAAAAAGCAAGCAACCAAATAGCCGTGCATGGTTGGGAGAGCAAAATAAATAGACTGATCAACTTTTAAAATGAAGAAAATGCTTCCCAAATTGGTTGTTAATGTCCAAAACCGCACATTTGAATTTGTGCAAATTCATCCGTGAACATGTTGAATCTAGACCAAGAATACCTAAAATTAGTAAATTTGGTAATGCCAAAATTTCATCATACCAAAATAACACCAGAAATACTATATTATCCTTTTAAATATATTCCAGACTGTCACACAGGTTGGAGCATAGTTGAAATGTAAAGCTAAATTAGCTGGATTTTCTTGATGTTATTAGGGGCTTTTGCACCAGGTAGTTAAAAGAACTAATAGTAACTAGCAACCACGGCGGATCCCAGAAAATTAAAAGTTCCCCTAGAGCCATTTTCTTGAGCCTCATTTCCACCCCAGGAACTAGGGACTTTGAGGTGGTACTCAGTGTGTTTTAAAAGCCTTTTGTGGTGTGTGCAGTAAGCGTTGTTCTGTATTGAAATCAACAATGGAGTAAGACCGATTGGACGACGGCAAGGTTCAGGCTTTATTAAAGGGTTAGTTCACCCAAAAATGAAATTTGTCATAAATGACTTACCCTAATGCCGTTCCACACCCGTAAGACCTCCGTCCATCTTCAAAACACAGTTTAAGATATTTTATATTTAGTCTGAGAGCTTTTCTGTTCCTTCAATGAAAGTGTATGCACATTATTCTGTAACATTCTCTAGCTTAGCAGAAATCCGTAATCATGTTTCGCTTGGTCCCCTCAAAGTCGCATTGGATTTTCTCATTGGTGTAAAGGTTGAGAGGTCTATCGAGCACGGTTTTCCATGTTCGTAGAGTTAGTTGCTGGAGAAAATAGGCTACATATGATCTGTGCATGTACACCAAAATCCAGGTATTTCCGCCAATGGTTTTAGGGTCTATGAAAAGGTTCATCTTGTACATAAGCCCCTATTGTCATCAGCAAATCTAAGTTTTAGTCATTTTAAAATAGGTTGACCATAAATATTCACCCAAAAGGGCTGAATAATGTTTGTGTTGGAAGAAGCTGGATATGATGATAACATCAAAAGCCTGCCAAATCTAAAGGAGTATTTCCCATTTTAATTTCCCTTGTTGAAATTAATACTTTTGACATTTATGACTGAATATTCATGAAAGCAACAAATATGTGGGGACATGGGAAAAACGCACACCTTCTCTGATGGCAAAGCAATTAAAATGCCTAAAAATACAATTTTAAAATGCAAGAGTCTAGTCAACTAGAAAAAATGCTTCTATTTATGCTGTTTGTTTTTTTTTTGTTGTTGTTGAAAATCACAAATTACATCAATGTAACGAGTGAAGTGTTTAATTAATGAAACATTTTTTTAAGCTCTTTTAGTTTTTTAGTACTCAAGCTTTGTTTTGAAAGTTTGTTTCAAAACCGTTGATCATCTTAAGCCTCAGTGGAAACAAGAACATATATTATCAATGTCACATATGTGCTTGTATGAATAATGCCCTAGAAATAGTGCAGAATCACATCTCTTATTCATTTCATGTAACTTTTATTGGTTTTACTTTTTTTTTTGAAGTGCTAAGCTGTATTTCCATGCTATGTATTGAAGTACAGATTTTCAATGTAGACTTTAAATCCCAGTGCTATATTATTTTATGCAAATATATCCAAACATAACCCCCCTTGGGATCCGTTTTAGTCCATGTTTTAAATATAATATGAGACAATTTTCCTCATGGACAGATGAGGCATTGCATGCATAAATTGTGGTCTATAGCCACATACTCAGACATGCCAGAAGTAACACACATGCTGTTAAATCTTAGCTGTGTGTTTTGATTTTGAAATCTGACAAAAGAGAGAAAGATGCTAGTCAAAGATGGAACACCATGCGGGAGCCATGTTGACACCATCGCTGAGGCTTTGTAAATTGAGTGCCAGTCTGTTTTGGATGTGTTATGGCATTCGCTGATCGCCTGTTCCCGATGCCTCCCAGTGCTCTTCACTTTTGAGAAGTCAGAAATAATGACTAAAACATCCTTGATTGGAGAGCTTTGGTGTCAAATTGTTCATTTAAAATGGATAAGAGTGTCTTCAACACTGAAATTTACATGATTTTTATCGAATCATTTTGCATCTAATCTGCATATATATTGCGCTGTTGAACGTTTGAGTGATTAATATCCAATTCAACCAATGCGTATTTGTGGCAAATACAGAGTGTTAATAAACCCATTGTGATGATGAATACATTTGTCTGCATTTGAAATCGTGTTTTTGCTACATACTTGTATTTTGAAGGTGTGATAGTTCTATGTGGAGCTGAATGGCTTTCTTATCGTACCCTGTGCTGACTGTATATTCTGACTGACTGCAGCTATACGTCTGAGCTCTTCTACGAGGGCAAACTGATGGCCAGCGGGAAGCAGCCGCCCCATAAGGACTTCTACCCTTTGACCTTCTTCACTGCCCGCGGAGAAGACGTTCAAGAGAAGAACAGCACGGCTTACTACAACAACGCTGAGGTAACCCCAACATTACCTTTGACAATTTGCTGTTGTTTTATCCCTTATGCACAGTTTTCACTGCCAGATTTGGTGCGAAAAGGCCTAATATCAGATTGACTAGATGTATGAGTGTATTGGACCGTTATCATTGAGAATCCATTGGGAATGCTCTGTCGTCCCTGTGCAGGTGTTTGAGATAGTGGAGCGGGTGGAGGAGATGAGGAAGAAGTGGCCGGTGGCCTGGGGGAAGCTGGACGAGGGGAGTATCGGTGTGGTCTCGCCCTACGCCGACCAGGTCTTCCGAATCAGAGCTGAACTCCGCAAAAAGAGGATGCCAGAGGTCAGCGTGGAAAGAGTGCTCAATGTCCAGGGTGAGTAAAAGATGCTCATACCAGATCTAATGTGTATTTTAATATGTTCAAATGGCCCAAAGTACATTGTTTCTTGCAGAAAATCATGGTAGCAGGCAAGATTTGCGACTAAAACTAGCTACTTTCCATGCTATTTAATAGTTTACATGGTGATAGGGCATTAAGATAATTGGTAAAACCTTAAAGTTCACCTATTATGCTTTTAGGATTTCACCTTTCCTTTAGTGTATAATATAGCTTGTCTAGCTATCACAAGACCAAGCTCAATTTAAGACTGAACATTGGTCTGTGGAATCTGCTCTGTATTTTCTACTGCAAAAGTGGTGATAAACGAGCATTATTTAAATAACTCTGTATGCAATTGGATAGTCCTTCAACCAATCAGACCACAAGAGGCCTGATCAACAGGCAACGACCTATCGCTTCTCTATCCTTCATCATTTTGAGCCCCCCCAATAGCGTGTCAGATGGATAAGCCGGTCTGTGATTGGTTCCCGCAAAAGTGTAACAGAAGCAGTAGAAATGAATGTACAGGTTTCCAGACTGAGTTGCAGGGCGAAATCAAATCGCCGGCCGATCAGGCTGGGTTTATCCGGTCTATAATATAGCTATTTGTGCATGTAAAGTTACAAAGCACAAAGTCCACGTCAACTGGAGCTTACCTTTTTAAGGCAAGGCAAATTAATTTATATAGCACATTTCATACACAATGGCATTTCAAAGTTACACAGTAGCCTATGAGAGCTCTGAGAAGGATCTGCTTGCATTATAAAGCATGAGAGGCAAATAAAAAACTATCACTGGCGTTGTTTACATACACACGTGAGGCTGCGCGCTTCACTGAAAGCACACGCTGCGCAGAGCACGCTGACACATCTGATGCATGTTTAAAACACCGAAAGGGAGATGGTATGAATACAGAACACTTCAGTACACGTGGCCACATAATTATAATGCTTTAACAGGTAAAGAACAGCAGTATGTATGTACTTTGTCATCGAGGCTAACAGGAGGCTATTATTAGCAGTTACGGTTAGCAGTTAAAACGATGTAACAGCTAGTGATGTGAGAAACCAGAGTGTATTATCATGGATCCGACAGAAATATTAACAAATCAGAAACGCATTCGATTTCAACACACATTTTGTTAGAAAACCGTCAAGTGTTCTAAAAATAGAGAACTGTTTGGATTTATATGAAATAACACTTAACTTAATACACTACTATTCAATTTTTAACATTAAGTAAGGTTAATAAAAGCTATAGAAGGATTATTCATTGTTAGATTTATCTGTTCACCTTTTTATGCACTATGAACTAACATGAGTGATTACGGTACAATTGTATTTCTCAAATATTGATACATGCTTGAAAATGTGTAATGCATAATCAGTGGTGGAAAGAGTACCTGTCCTAAATACTACTCCAAGTAAAAAGTAGCCCTTTTAGAAGTACTCAAAAGTAGTGAGTAATGAGTATTATGCTATAAATGTTATTCCACTTTATACCCTGCACGTTAAAAATGTAGCTTACTCTTTTATTGATGATTCTTAGTTATAAATTAGGTTATAGCTAAAGAAAAATGTATTTGTAATATTTTAAGGTTTTAGTTATTTTTATGTAGATTTTTTGTAGAATTCTTTCTGTTAGAATGTATTATTTTAAAATATTCATATTTACATATGCAATTTAGCACATTTTCATGGTTTAATACTGTTTTTTTTTCTGTTTTTTTCTTGTAATAAAGTTCAGCACTGTTTTGGTTAGTGTTATGTTTTATCCAGTATCGATTTTAAAAACTCTCTGTGGATTTAATCTGTTATCGGCAGGTGTGGTCCAACCTGGTTATCGGTATCGGTAAAATCAACCATCAGTTGACCTCTAGATTTATTACAGTTCGTCACTAGAAGGTTTTCTTGCAGATTTAGTCAGTGCAACCACAAGCGCCCTCGTGAAGGAACATAGTCTGGCCGAATTACTCTTTAAAGGTGCACTATGCAACTTTCCGTCCACTGGAGGGCGCCTATTCAAAACAAATGCGTAGTTTGATGACGCAAAGTGTGAGCGCAGCATCTTGGGAGATGTGGTCTTCACCTCACAGCCGGTGAAAAATAGGACTCGGGCAGAAATCATGTTCATGCATGCGGTTATTAACGTTACTGTAGTCTAAAGCAGAGCAGGACCGAGTGTTGTGGACCTGAGCACAGCTGCTGGAGCGATTGTTAAACAAATACCCGCCTCGTCAATACCGGGACTTTTATTATGACGGGACGGGACACATTCGCCGGGCGCCTGCACAGATCCGCTCGTCCGGTTATGATTTTGAGGTAATGGAGCTCTGTTTATCATATTAGATACATTTAAGTGTGTTCAAAACGATGTTATGACGTTACTCTGTGCGTTCACTTGTTCACACTGCTAAGAGTAAAGCGCTCCTGCCAAATAAAAGCTGAAACCGAAGGTAACACAGATATGACGCAATTGACAGGCGACTCTCTCAAACGCTATGCTGAAACGTCCCTGTCCTTAGTTAAAATAGCAATTTTCTCACAATTTACAAATAGTTGGAAACATCTGGGATATTGTAGGGACTCAACTGAACAAAATATATAACACTGGCCTAGTGGTTTTTGGATATTTAACTGCAAAAATTTTGCAGTGGAGGTTGTTAAACTCCAACATACATTTTGGGAAGATTAAGTAAAACACTGGACAGAAAATATATCCATATTAAGAGAAACACTTGGGGGATTTAAACTCTGGACATCTGGCAACCCCAATCATAAGAGGCCGATGCAAGATAATGGAAATGTCAAATGAAAAAAATTAATAAATACATTTTTTCCAAGGTAAACAAACAGCAGATAATTATGCTTAATCAAGAGAAGCAGAAATCACAATCATGATTAAAAATGATTCATCATGTGGCCCTGATAGCTTACCATCTTGGATTTGTTTTTGCCGACTAGTGAAAAGATTGCTTTCCTGGGGAAGGAGACATTTGATGCCACCTCACAAATTTGTCAAAGTGAGGTATTTTCAGCATAATTAAGGTACCCAACTATTGGAACATATTTAGCTTGTGCTGCTTTCAAATGCTGCCCCTGGAAGAAGATCACTAGGTTTTAAACCAGACCCCATGTGTCAGCCCAGAAGGGTGGCAGAGAGAGAAAGTTTACAAGACCGCAATTTAGCCTGCCATATGTGTTTGGTGTCTGGGAAAAGAACTGGTGTCCCGCAGATTTCATTTGAAAAGCCAGATTGGTTTGTGCATAATTGATGGCGTTTGATTCAGCCTGTTGCGTTGAAATCACCTTTTTAATGGATGGGGAAATTCCTGAAACTCAGGTGCTTGTTTGGCACAGAGATTCATCTTAAGTGATCATGTTCTGCCTGGCTGCCAATCTGAGCTGGGCACCAAAAAGAAGTCACTGTAAGTTCTGCATTTGTCATAAGTCACAAGTTGCCATGAGAGATCTTCTGTTATTATAGTGACATTCATTTCCTCTGAATGCCTCTATTGTATGTTCATGGCTTTCGAGTTTTTCAGGGTCAACATGGGATAAAATGTAAGCCTATTTTATTAAAGCACCTTCGTTCAAAGTCTTAGTGTTAGATATTCGTTGGTGTAATGGGTTTCCCAAATGGCTGTTTATGAGGGAGCTACTGGCAGAGTTGGGAATTCGTCTCTGGATTAGTGACTTTTCAACCAACCCCCATTTTATATATGTTAACTATGTCATGGACTATCTGATATTCTGATGTTCAAATATGTGTAAGTGAATAAGTAAGGCATAATGTACACCCATCCGGTTGTTATCGCAGAATAAACCCAGACAGAGTGATCCGGTACCCCGACGTGAAGCGGACGAAGGGGTTTATTCTGCGATAACAACCGGCTGGGTGTACATTATCCCGCTTATTACACGGCTACTAGTCTCAAATAAATATTTATTAGACACAAAATATTGTCTTGACATTAAATATTTTATTAGCTCTTACACAAAGCTTCCGCGAAGAAAAACAGTTCCAACCTGCTTTAAGCCTTTATCTATTGCTGAAGATTTACCATATGCCCTTACTAAATGTTGAAAATGAATGCTGAAAGGGTTAGTTCACCCAAAAATGAAACCAAGCCTATGATTTACTCACCCTCAAGTTATCGTAGGTGTATATGACATTCTTCTTTCAGACAAATACAATCGGAGTCATACTTAAAAAGTCCAGGCTAACGTTAATCCAAGCAGTAGTTGTAGTTGTGTTTAAAGTCCATAAAAAATGCAGCTGTCCGTCAAATAACGTGCTCCACGCGGCTCCGATGGGTTAATAGAGCCTTCTGATTTGAATCGATGCATTTGTGTAAGAAAAATATCTATACTAAAAACGTTATAAAGGAAACCTGCCTTGAAGTCTTCCATTGTAACCCACGGCTGTTTAAGCCACAAGATGGCGCCAGTGTTAAGCATAGAAGTAGTACCGGTCAAGATAACTTTTAGTAACGGGATGAGCGGTTGTTATCTGGAAATAACATACCGCTGGAATGCACGTTTGACCAATCAGAATCAAGTATTTCACAGAGCCGTGTAATAATAAGTAGTTAATAGTTGATCTGTAATGCGCGATGGGCGCCGCCATGTTAGTTTGCGTCTCAGAGAATCAGCTCTGTGGGATATACATCCGACAGTAGTCAAATTATAACTGTCTGAAATGATTGTTATTGCCCCTTCATAGACGGTGTGGGTTTTTTGCTAGTACTTATATGCATTTAAATGTCTGAAACCTAAAATAAACATGTGGTTGAAAACACTGAATGGTTGTGATATGTGAGCGCGTTTAAATTTTAGTGGCATCGTAGTATGTGGTCTGATTCGGTCCGGGACATAGCGGTTATATAGGTACCGGAGATATATTTGCACTAGGTTTCGGTACCCAACCCTACTAACTAGACGGGATTTAAACTGACGTCTGGAGACTCAAGTTTGATTTGAAGATGAAAAACGTACCAAGCACAATCTTCTCACTATTCCAGATTTCTAACACGCACTCAAAGCATTCATTCAATCAATCAACTTTATTTATATAGCGCTTTTACAATGACGATTGTTTCAAAGCTGCTTCACAGTGTCAAACAGGACAATATTGCAACAGAATTAGATTTGGCTGTACAGTCATTCTGGAGAAAACCGTTATGTTATCAGCTTATTTTAATTTATCATACAGCGACATTGTTGGCAGATCAGTATTATAGTTTCTAGGATTAAATAAAACCTAATTCATACATTTTATGTGTATATTTAGTTGAATAACTTAGATCATAATTTTAGTGTCCCCAACTGAGCAAGCCAAGACAAAGGCGACAATGGCAAGGAACCAAAACTCCATCAGGGCGTGATGGAGAAAAATAAACCTTTTGTGAAACCAGACTCAGTCGGGGTGCCAGTTCTCCTCTGGCCTATTATCACACCGTGTATGATTATTATTCTGGCACCCTTACAGATCAGAAATCATATTAAATCGGAATATTCAAAATGTCTTGCTATCATGCAAAATCTCTCCTCCATACCCCTACCCCCCACCCAACCGCTACTGACTTCGTGATTGGTCGATAGGTGGAGGGTGGAGCTTCAGGCCAAAACACAACATGTCAACATCAGTTGAGGGCTGCAACAACAACTTTTAAATGACAATATCCTGGCCGGACTACTGTTGTCAGTGATAGAAGTATTTGAAATGAACATAATTGCTTAATGTCTAATGACATCAGGGACATACAGACAACCATTTTATGATGAATTGAAATACATTTCTTAAATACAGTTCTTTTAAAGTGTACTATACGGATCTCCTCCTCTCCATAGGTAAGCAGTTCCGGGTGCTTTTCCTGAGCACCGTGCGCACCCGTCACACCTGCAAACACAAGCAGACGGCCATCAAGAGGAAGGAGCAGCTTGTGGAGGACTCCACTGAAGACCTGGACTACGGCTTCCTGTCCAACTACAAGCTGCTGAACACCGCCATCACTCGAGCGCAGTCCCTGGTGGCCGTGGTGGGAGACCCCATCGCGCTCTGCTCAGTGGGACGCTGCAGGTAATCAGAAACTTTTTAAACCGTTACCACTTAGTTTGTTAAAGTTAAGTCCTGTTTGTTTATGTGTTTATTCTATTACCTTTACGGGGGCCTATTGCACAAAACTAGGATAAGGGATTAAGCCGGGATATCTTGGTGATCCTGGATAAATTTACCCTCTAATATGCAGTTATCTTTCGTTATCATTATCGTTCTTGGTGGGAGTGTGCCTTCAGGGTACGTTTACACGACAGTGGTGTACAAAGTGGTGTCCTGATCACCATTATATCCCAGGTTAATCTCTTATCGTAGTTTTGGAATCATTTGGAGGGGGGAGAAATCTATCTATGTTCACTAGTCTGACTCCAGTCTCCAATCATACTGGAGTAATGATGCTGAAAATTCAGCTTTACCATCTCAGGAATAAATTACATTAAATGTATCATAATAAAAACGTTTAAAAAAATCATACTAATATTTTGCAAATTGCTGTTTTTATTGTATAAATTTGGTCTTGGTGCGCGTAAGAGACATACAAATTTTATTGGTGACACTTTATTTTGATAGTCCACTTTAGACATTCTACTAACTATAAGTAACTTTGCAACTTCATGTCAACTAGCTCTCATTAGAGTATTTGTGGACTGTTTAATATTTACTAATACTTTATTTTTTTTGGTCCCCCAACAGACATTCTACTGACTATAAGTAACTTGGCTACTACAATTCAACTTATTCTACTAACCCGAACCCTAACACCTAACCATAACCTACCAGTCTACTGACAGTCTACTAAAACTCTAATGAGAGCTAGTTGACATGTAGTTGCAAAGTTACTTATAGTTAGCAGAATGTCTAAAGTGGACTATCAAAATAAAGTGTAACCATTTAATTCATTACAAACTTTTGACCAATAGCTCATTTTGTGAATGGTCGATAGGGTTTGTTTCTACAATAAAATAATCGACCTAACCTCTGGGGGAAGCAAAAAAAAAAAAAAAGATTCATTGTACAGTCATCTGAATGTTTTGGGACTGATGTGAATAGGGATGTGTAAGCAGTGCAGACAGTGGCTCACTGCTGTCAGGTTATGTTGAGTGCCTGTGTAGTCAGAGTCCTCAAAGGAAGCGCTGTCCCTCTGCCTTCCCATCATGCTCTTCACCGTTGTCAGCTTAGACTAACACGCTTCTCTCTCACGGGTGCATCAGACAGTGCGTCTACAGAAGGGATATCAAATCGTTTGGCCCGATTTGATAGTTTTCAGGAATCTGTTAGCGGGACGGTGTGAACCCGAGTTTGTCGTCCCAGCTTCAGTGCACTGTAGGGCTGTCAACGAATATTCTAAATTCGAATATATATCCGAATAGTTTTTAAAAAACGAATTTCGAAGGTCAAAATTAATATTCGAATGTAAAAATTCGCGGTAGTAGAGGCGTGGCTGTCTGCTTTGCGAGTGAGCGCGCGTATTGGGGTTCAGGGACAGGTCACAGGACAGGAGTCGCACTGGCACTGCTGAAAGTTGACGCATCTTGCAGAGAAGATGGCAGAAAGTGCAGAGCCCAAATCGACCGCAGCAGAGAGAGAGATTTTAACTCCAAAATCTAAAAAGCCATGTCTGGAAGTACGTTGGATTTTGGTCGGTAGGAGGTAAAATTGTTGAGCCACGAGAGTTATATGCAAGCTATGTAAGATACAGTTAGCATACAATGCCTTATTTTATTTAACGTTAAACAGAAGCATTACTAAAATGTAGGCTACTGTACTGACTGAAGAGATATTGCATGAATAAAGGATAAATGCACTGCTTCCACTGGTGTGATTATTTACCATGTCAAGGAAAAGCTCCATGTTTAGCACAGCTCCCTCGGAGCGCACAATATGCTGTAAAACTTCAATTAATATTAATAATATTTGTTTCAACCACTGAATGAAGCCTGCTATATTTGGGACTAGAGTCGTCTCGCGTCTCGCGACCTTAATTGCTTGCACAAAACTCTTGATCGGCTCTCAAAGTTTGTTCATTTAAACCGTTATCCGCAGTGTGTGTGTGAGAGAGAGAGAGAGAGAGAGAGAGAGAGAGAGAGAGAGAGAGAGAGAGAGAGAGAGAGAGAGAGAGAGAGAGAGAGAGAGAGAGAGAGAGAGAGAGAGAGAGAGAGAGAGAGAGGTCTGCGGTCTTGGCCATTAATTAATTTATATATAATAATTATATATAATAATAATTTATAATAACAATCTACTTGTTTTTGTTTAAGTAATACGTTGTCAAATATAAACTTAAATAGACAAACTATACAAGTAGTTAATGTCTCTGTATTAATTTGTCCTGTTATTGATGTAATGCGCGTTATTGACAAAATGCGCGCCCAGATGTTCGGATAGTTCGAATATTCGTCTTTGTTTTTGAGGGACTATTCGAACGTCATTTGAGCAATTTTGACAGCCCTAGTGCACTGTTGTTTGAGGGTGTGCGTGTAGAGCTGCAACAGCTAATCGAGAATGATAATCAACAACGAATTTGATTAGCCATTAGTCATGTCATCGTTCTGTGCACATAAATGATCTGCCAGTCTCGTCACTTTACAGTAGTGAATAACACATTTCTGTGGACAAACAGTCACAGAGCCCAACACTAATTAAGAGCAGAGCCCTATGATTTCTGTGTGACTGTGTAATTAATCAATATCGAAGCTAATCAAACAATATCGAATCCGAATCGAATTGTGAAATTCCTAACAATGCCCAGCCCTAAAAGAAACGTCACTGCGTTCACTGCTCTCTTATGTGTAATGTAGCTAGTGTGAAAGTAACAATCCCCTGTGCCTGTGAACTTCTGACCTCGTGTTTGCCATGACATGAATATGACTGTGTTTGGCTGTCAATCAGGGTTAGGCGTTCTCTCTCTCTGTGTGTGTGTGTGTGTGTGTGTGTGTGTGTGTGTGTGTGTGTGTGTGTGTGTGTGTGTGTGTGTGTGTGTGTGTGTGTGTGTTTATATGGGTGTGTTGACACTCCCTCAGAGATCTGTCACTTCGCTGGCAAAACCCTCGGCTCCTCCGGCTATATCCTCCCTAGTTGCAGCTCCACTGTCGCTATGGAGACAGGCTCACATGAACCAATCGGTAGAGACCGGCCACAGTAAATGTCAAACTGAAAGGGCTGACAATTAAATCAGTGTCTGTGGTGAGGGCTCTGTGCTGTCCATTCAGCAAGCTCAGAGCAGAGTTTAACAGACTTCAATAATCGAAGTGTTAACCTCGTGACATGACCAATACAGCTAAAGTGCTATGATAGCTTCAACGAATCTTTATTTTTCCCCATCTAAAATATAGATCAGTATTATGGGTATTTTTTAAATATTTTACAGATTACATTTTTAAAGTCAAATACAATCAGTGTTTATTTTGATAGCAATTTAAAACTAAAAACTATTGTTTTAAAACTATGACTTAAAAACTATTTAGTTTAAGACTTATTTTAGTCATCCAAATGGTTTGTTTTAGTCAAATAAAATTTAGTTAAGCTATTATATACTCCTGGAGAAAACATCTGTTAACCTCTTAATATGACTGAATTAAGGTTTGAACGTGCAACATAGACACATATTTAACTGTCGTGAAATATGTCTTTCCTCAAATTAGGTAAAGCCACTTCTCTTAAAGAAACAAAAATATGGGGTCTTTTTAATTAATGATATGTGTTCTTTATAACAACTTGCATGCATTCTTTAATCTTTCAAGGATACATGTTTGTGTGTAAATTAAGTTGTTTAATGCGTATTAAAGATGTTAAAGTTATTCTGTCAAGTGCATTGAGTGATTGTTTTTCCATTTCTTTTTGTTGTTTGAGTAACATGAATGGCGGACAGCAGAAGGTTTATTAGGCTGCTGTCACTTTAAGGCGAATGCATGGATCCAATACACTGATACACATCCGATATTTACGTTCACTTAAGACATAACCTACTGTGCTTACGTAAATACGCACCAAAACTTGAAAATTATGATATCATGTTGTGTTCATTTGTTTGTTCAAGCATGAAAAAGATGCTAAAGAGTTTTGGTCAGTGAAAAAAATGTTCTTGACAAATTGAAAATTATTCGTCAACTAAATTAACACTGAATACAACCGTGAGGTATTTTAATTTATTATTTAAAGGTGCTTTGTGTAATATTTATGAGCATCTATTGACATAAATGCAATATAATATACATACCTATGTTTTTAGAACGAGTCATTTCTATCTTAATACACTACAGTGAAGTCGCCGTTTTGCTTCATGTTTCTACAGTAGCCCTAAAGGGACAAACTGCTCTACAGAGCACTAGCAACTTTCTGCTGTCTCAGATGACCACATATTTGTCCTGTGTCGGCCACCGTAGCTTCTCTATGTGCTTCGAAAGAGAGGGATGAGTGGTGGACAGTTGCAATTCACAACCTCACCACTAGATGCCGCTAAAGCGTACACACTGCGCCTTAAAAACAAAATGGTAGTGCTTTACAATAACAATTGATTTAAAAAAAAAGTTAAAATTGACATAATTGATTTAAAAAAATTAATGTCAAAATTGACATTAACAAAGATTGCAATGCTTAATTTTATTGATAAAAATATAGTTTCTTCTTCGTTTTATTTATTTTCTGTCCCAAACAGTGTCTTGACAGGTGAGGTTCCTTTATACACCTATGACAGATAAATATTTGTTTGCTGCGGTTTTTGCTGGCTGTTGTATAACAAATCCACTGTCTACAAGCTGTTTTGCATCTAATTCGGTCTGTCACTGTACGTTCAACTTGTCAACTCCTCATCAAGATCCTGATTAGTTCAATCAGTTCCGCTTCCTCAAGGCCTCATCATATTATCTGAAATGAGTTCTGCTCTCTGTGGAGGAGGGGGGCACAAACTATTGCTTGCAGAGTTGTGTATTGCAAACGCTAATTCAACTTGAAGTCTCAAACTGAAGAAAAAAAAACTTGTGCTGATATTGCCTGTGTTGTTGTGTGTGACATTGGAAGGTGTGAAAGTGTGTAGCGCTGCTGAGATCAAAACCGATTTCCCATCAAAGATAAAGTATATTGATTAATACATCTCGGTTTGTATTGTTTTCTTGGAGGTTTGTGCGGTGAACTGACAGCTGAATTGTCAAGTTCATTTCAATAGGGTAAAAAAAAACATTAACATTTATTCTAAGTCTTAATGCAAAACATTTCTTTCTTAGAGACGGCAGCAGGAATATTAGGCTGCTGTCACTTTAAGAGCTGCACAGATGTAGTATACTATTACAGATATAGTATACTGTAAAATGTGATGGTGTTTAGATAGAAATAAAAATGTAAGTAAGTGTTTATTGCTTCAAAACTTTGCCACTTTGTCTTTTTTAAACTTTAAAGCATGAGGTCTTGAATCCACATTTCAGAAATGTTGAATCATATTCACAGACAATAAATTTAGCCTCCTCATGACTCCCTCTTTAAAAAGAACACTAGAATTACCACGGCCTTAAATTGAACTCCGTCAACCACTATCTGGCTTTACCGTGATGCAAGCATTCAACCTTAAGCTGACCAAATGATCACATTTTAAAATGATGCAAGATCTCTCATCTGCCGCTTTCAGAGGCAGAAGTGACCAGCCGCAAAATTACAGGGTGACGCATCGAATTTCTCCAGCTCTGAGTCACAGAGGAGGTATGAGATGGATGTCACTGGAGTCAGGATTGTGAATTCCCTGTCCGAGGTGAAATATGGCTATTAGAGAGAGAATCAGACATATTTCTGCCCTTCATGTGTCAGTGTGGCTTTACCAGTCACCCGTGAGATCAGATTTGGTTCTTACATTGTGTGTTACCCTGCTTGTGTGATTTTGGTTCATTTGTAACTCAATAAGTTGATGCGCAATGGTGCGCAAACTCTATTGTTTTCACTCTTGGCCGAGTCGCTAACTAACTGAATATGAGCACCGTCTCATTTTGTTTTCCAAGAGTTCCAGTTGTGTGCCTTGTTTTACATGCTGGATTACTAATGAATCTTTTTACCCCTTGGGGACTCTCAGATTGAAGGGAAATCTGTACTGGATTGTAACTAGTAGAGACGATTTTCTTGATCCTGTGGTACTGTACATGCGGCAGACAAAAATGACCGGGATTTTTTTTGTACCGTGTTTTAGTTAAAAAATGTTTTATTGTAATATATAATTTTTATATTATATATTCTGTATTTTTAGGAGATTTTATGGTGTACTATATTATATTTATGCAGTAGTCACTTGTTAACATTGACCTGAAACTAAAACTTCCAACTTAAACGGTTATCTTTCTTTAAGGCTTTGGAGCACAGACCTGAGTTTGGTGTCTTTTATTTTCCAAAAAATGTGTTTTTGTCTCATGGGGATGAAAGACTACAATTCCCAGAATGCTTCGCTGCCCTGTGAGGCCATTCCCCAAGCCACTGCTACTGGATTATTGTGACTGAGTTGGAGAAGACACTACAATTAAAAACTGAACGTGTCTGTTCAACATAATGAGTGAGTCACTGCGCGAGTATCACAGCACTGAGCACTGACTGCAGGAGTGAGATAAATGAGCTGATGAGGTCTCGTGATGAGAGCTGAGGTAATCGCGACTACACTCACAGCATACATTCACAACGCGAGTTCAGTCTGGCGCGTTTCAGTTCAGGCCTTTGCAAGCTTAACTTTCATAGAAATTAATCTGAGAAGTTAAAAGACTTACATTGCTCACCATAGCTCCTGTAGCTGCGAGCTGAGCTCTGAGTGTGATCCCCCATCCCCCGTGCGCGGGTTCAAAACATGCGGAAATGGCTCCCTCTGCTGGCTGTAGTCTTTAGCCTTTGGCCAAACATTCATCCTATGATGCAAATTGACGATATTTGCATCATAGGATGAATGTTTGGCCAAAGGAATTTTTCCAGAAATAAAATGCATAAATCTCTTGTCTCAGGGGGATATGAGGGGGGAAATCACAATCATTTGAATATACTCCAGGGTTTCTACTGATACAAAGCCATATGCTAATCGCTGAAGTAACCTTTTAACTGTGTGAGATTCAGAAATAATCAAATTCTCTTTCTTTCTGTGGAATTGGAAAGGCTTTTTCATTCTAGTGATTGAGGTGACAGACAATTGATGTAAATAAAAAGATTTCAGTGTAGTCAAATCCTGTGTGGGGTCATAATTTTTTTGTGACATTTATTAAAATCTCCTTATTGTTACTGTGTCTTAGACTCATAATAAATAACACATTAAGTATTAAGTGCAAGTTAGCAGTTCAAATTTCCTATTTGAGATGGTCATCCATTGCTAGAAAGCAAAATGTGGCTCTGATTAAATTATATCATAAGATATTGCCTCCTCAATTAGCTTCAATGTATTAAACTACACACAGAAAAATAGGGTGTCAAAATTGTACCTTTAGCTTGTCGCTGGGGCATCACCCTTTAAAGGACATCTTTGTACCTGTTTTACTCCTAAAAGGTGCATATTAGTACCTTTGAGTATAAATGCGTACCTTCAGGTACTACCATGAACCTTTTTGTGGTAAAAATGGTACAACGTTGTTCTTTTAAGGGTAATGCCCCAGCGACAAGCTGTTGTACTCCTAAAGGTACAATTTTGACACCCTATTTTTCTGTGTGTACATTTGCTTGTAGTATCGACAACTACTTTTTAACTGCAGTTTAACTACTTTATATGATTAGTAGCTTGTAGTATCTCAAACACTTTAAGACCCAATTAAAACCCACTGAAAATCTCCTGGTTTCCCCTCTTGCTCTCCATCCCACTTCATATAATCATCCTCCACTGACAGCCATTGGGCATAACTAATGTAGTTTAGGGGCGGCTGTGTTGATGTTAGAAAGTGTTGTATGTTTATGAGTGTTTCTGATTCACTGTATTTGTCACAGGCAGTATTGTTTTTGAACCGTCATTTTGGAGCTTGAATGGGGTTTAATTTAGATTTTGATTGTTCCATACTAAATAGTCACGAATAATGTGAAAAGGTTATGGTTATGCAGAAGCAGAGCATTGTCATGACACTCAGCACATCTTCATTTTAAATAGATGCGCACTAGGGGTGCACGATATTGGTGAAAAAAACTGACATTGCGATATTTTGATTCATGCTGCTATTTGAAAACAATTTCACCAGATGATTTGAATAGCCCTATTTGTAAAGAATTAATCATTCTAGAATGATTGGGGTGATTTTTTAGGGCAGTGCATCTGCATAGAAAATAATAAACCAATTACCGGTACAAGCGTTGGTAAGTACAATAGAACAAATATACTAATAAAAATGAACAGTGCTTTATGTATTTCAGGTAAGTCTAACAGTATTCAGGTACAGAAATTGAATAATCAAATGTAAAATAACACTGCAAATGATAAACCTTTGCTCTATGATCGTTAAACTTTGCAATTGATTAGAGAATCATGTTTAGAACTGTAGTGCCTGGTCCGTACGGATTTGGAAATTGAATTGGAATAATATTGCAGTTTAATATGTTTAGCACATGCAATATATTCTGGGAAATGAAATGTTCTTCCACCCTGGTCAACGAGATACTTTTATTTTATATAATGAAATGTAGGGCTGGGCTATTTTGCTATATCTCGATATACGATATATATCTCTATCTTTACAGGAAAAATAACCCCCTAAAAACTACAGCAAAAACAAATATGCCAAATATCATAGTCATATTATTTTTATTGAAGTGCAAAGAGGTAGTCAGTTCATGTAGGAACAATGTGCTTTTGACATAAAAAAAACTCCCTGATCACATAAATAATAATAATTTAACTGTAAAATAAAAGAAATAATACATATAGCCTTAATTATTTTCATTCATTTCTTGCCTTCAAAACATGAATCAAAGACTCCATTTTTTTACAGTTAAAGTAAACAGTAAGCATTTTGCAGAAAGATTGGGGCATGACTGAGATATAAATAAACAGATTTTTTCATAACACCACTTCCTGTTAAATTTGTATCAAAATTCAAACAGCAGGCTAGATGTTGCGCTCTTTACTAATATAAAGCGTGAGCGCCTCATAATGCAGATCATGTAGGCTTCACGTGAGGCGAGCTTCCCTTCTTTTCCAGTTACAGAACGAAATATGAACGTCAGAAGGTAGACTATATGATACAGTAAAACTTACAGAAGAGCACTCCACTGTGTCTCAGTACACCCGGGATGTCGCGTCTTTCCCTCTTGGTTAAAACATGCATAGATTCATCATAATCCCGTGATAAAGCTGACAAAATAATAATAATTATGATATTGCAATAATTTTTAAATGTTTTTAAATAATATGCGATCATTTTGACATTTTAACCGAAAACCATGCGATCAGTTAGACACAGATCATAAACTGGCATGATTGCGACTGAGAGTGCGTCTCACACCAATAATGTCAATCACCCGACTGTGGGTGAAACTTGCGATTTGAACTATGATGAACATTAATATTTCTTTATGAATTTTAGCAAGCAGTTGTGTTAGAAGGAAAATCGTGGTCTCTAAACTAAGTCTTAAACAACGCACGCGCTTGTCAACATGATGACTAATCCTCACCTGGTTGCGGACGCTGACGTGTTCAATGAGACGACACGCGAGGGGACGGGGAACAAAATCAAGAGGCGGGAGGCGCGCGAGCACAACACAGAGAAGGCAAACATGCAGAGTGGCGGAATCAGAATTAAATATAAACAATATATCGATTATATACGATATGTCAAAATCCATACCGAGTTTAAAAAATATCTCGATATATTTTAAATATTGAGATATCGCCCACCCCTAATGAAATGTATAAACCATCTATTAATTCTGTAGGTGCCATTTTAGTTTAGTTTTTTTATGGTCCACTTTATACATTCTACTAACTATAAGTAACTTTGCCACTGCATGTCAACCATTGATGCGCAGGTCAATGTATAAACAACCCGCACCCGACCCACGTCTTCAACTAACCCGCCTGCAACTCGGGCCGCAAAAAAAAAAAAAAAAAAAAAATATATATATATATATATATATATATATATATATATATATATATATATATATATATATATAAAATATATTGTTCCTGACCCGCATTTTTTAAAAGTAGTAAATTTATTAATTGTTTGAAAAGTTTCATTTTCCTAACAATTAAACATGCTGCATGTGTTTATCCAGTCTAATGGAAGAGTGCGTTCCCAAATCCCGCCCTCTCTCGGAAAAAAACCCTAAAACTGGCATTACTTAGCTATGCGTTTAAAAGTAGCCTACTAAAATGGTACAATAGCATTGCTCAGTTCAGCGTGTTGGAAAATCGCCAATCGGGCATTTTGTCCCGCGTCTGGGAAGGGTTTAAAAGCGATATAAGGTGCTGTTGGTGGCCTAAAACAGAACATTAGCCTACTTAGTTTTAGCTTTCCTCGCGCCGTGTTGAAATAATATTGAATCGTCCGTCCCTGGGTTGAGCCGGTCTCTTCTCTTCTGACGCGAGCTGCGGAGCTGAATGTGCGCTCACTGGCTGCACTTATGCTGGAACCCTGAGGATCCTCCTTGCCAATGTATTTTGTAGTAAATTGTGTCTAGTACTATATAAATTACAAAGGTTTATTTGGTATCTTTATTTCAAACAACCCGACCGACCACGACCCGAATATCATTACATGATATTGTATGACTCGTGACTGCAGGCACCTGCTCATTTTGGATCAACCCGTGCATCACTGATGTCGACTAGCTGTCATTAGATTATTAGGATTATTAACTGTACTAAAGCATAAAAATATGATATGTGTTCTACTTTGAAATATGCTTTCCGTGTCAGAATGTCTGTTTTTCTGTTGGTCTGTGACCCCGACCACTGCAAGTTTACCCAATATTATTTTGACAGCCCGGAAGGAATATGGAAGCCATCAAACAAATTGGGCCAGAGATCGCAGATTCTACCCATCCTTAAAGGTCCCGTTTTTCGTGTGTTTTGGAAACTTGATTGTGTTTACAGTGTGCAATATAACATGAGTTCATGTTTCGCGTGTAAAAAAAACAAAGTATTTTTCACACAATTGACTTATCTGTACAGCGCTGTTTCCTCTGTCCTAAAAACGGCCTGATGATTTCCTTGTTCTATGAAGTCCCTCCTTCAGAAACACGTATTGAGTTCTGATTGGGCCAGCGCTTCCCGCGCTGTGATTGGACAGCAGCTTAGCGCACTTTGCCCGGAAAGGTCCCGCCTCTTACCATAACGGGGAGACGCAAGCGCTGAATGCGCGCTCTTCTCCACGTAGGAGAGCAACAACACCACTCCCCTTTTTTGCGTGTTCTTGTGGGCGGAGGGTTAGTCAACAAACGGTTCTAGTGACGTCATTCCTGAAGGAAGTGCAGCGGTGTAGTCCAAACCGGCCGTTCATTGTAGGCTTTGAAAGGGAACTTCTGTTAAATAAAATATCTTGCTTGGCATTGCACTTTTAGCTTAGTTTGGGAACTTGTGCTGTATCTTGACGCATCTTGTTTTTTCTTTTGTGTTGTTGGTGCGTGTAAAGTGAGGGACATTAGATCTCAGTCCTGTTTAATGGTGTAGTGCTGACTTCACTCAAAATCTCTGCATCTGTTTGGTCCTTCACAGAAAGTTCTGGGAGACCTTCATCTCCATCTGTCATGAGAACCACAGTCTCCACGGCATCAGCTTTGAACAGATTAAGATCCAGCTGGAGGCCCTGGAGCTGAAAAAAACCTATGTGCTCAACCCGCTGGCCCCAGAGTTCATCCCTCGTGCCCTGCGCTCGCAACATCCCCAGGGTCCCGGCAAGCACCAGCACTCCCCACCCAAGGTACAAAACAATCCATACTCTCATCAGAAAGAAGAAAAAAAAGCCGACATTTTGTAACAGTAGCTGTTTTGCCTTTTGATTTGATTTCGCTCCTCTTCCATTTCACACAATGGATGCCACAATTGGGCTTTTGAAAGCTATTTCAGGTCTCCTCACAATGCAAGAAATTCCTGGCAAATGGGCCAATTTTATAACTCCGTTCATCTCTCGTGAATGGAAAGAAGGACGTGACCATCACAACGTCTGCTCGGATACGGTCAGTGGCGTCCACGGCAGAGGGTTTGATATGATGTGCTGTGATGTGGAGTCATTCACAATCTCCCCCGCTGACATTAATAAAAGGGTTTGGTTTTGCCGAGCAGCCGTCTAAATGTAAGTGAGCTCTCGCGCCCTCAAAACGAATAATATGTCAATCAATCCCCAGCTCTAAGGGGACGAAGGTAAACATGCCAAAATAGATGTGTTAGTTGACTTCCTCTTCCCACTTTTATCCTGTAGCTCAATTTTGTATCTGTTTCTCCTCACCCCCTTCGTTTTTCATTTGCGCCATAATTATTACTAGTTAGAGGATTATTTGTTCAGCCTGTCTTACTGGCTTCAGAGTGCGAGTGTCCTAATGGTGAAATCTCATGAAACCTGTACTATATATATATATATATATATATATATATATATATATATATATATATATATATATATATATATATATATATATATATATATATATATATATATATATATATATATATATATATATATATATATATATATATATATAATTAGGGGTGTAACGGTTCACAAAATTCACGGTTCGGTTCGATACGATACACTGGTGTCACGGTTCGGTTCGGTATGTTTTAGATACAGCAAAAAGAAAAAATTGGCAGATAAATTACCTTTTTTATTATTTTTTTATTAAAACTAACAAAGTATGATTTTTTTTTTTACATTGAACAATGATGGAGATATACTTTACCCATCTTCTATATAGTTACAGGAATAAGACATTAGCTCTTTACATTAGCGTGTGCGGTGCGTGTTGCGTTGCGTGTGCGTTGCAGGAGCCACACACCCTGTAGTGCTTTCACATATGCTGCGTTTGCAGTCCGCAACTGATCCGCTGTTGCATACCACACACACAGCATTGATTCATTATTTTTTATTTAAAATCCAAAAGTTTTTACTGAACATGCCTCGTCAGAATTCCAATTCTCTTTGTTTACTCTTTAATAGAAGTCAGGTTACGTAGCCTATTACATTTAAACAACATTTTATTAAATTCATTTATTCATATTTATATATTTTAGATTTAGCTAACACAAGTGGCAAACATTTAAACATAGGTTATAGCCTTAAATCACAAACATTTTAAATTAGAAACTTACAATAGTCTATTCAAAAACAGCCGACTCTCGTCTTTTCTTTCGTTTTTAAACCATTTGCTTTTCACCTCCAAAGTACGAGTTGCTTTACTTGAGAAAAAAAAGCCATGTGTTGACTTTGAAACAAGAGTATATTTTAAATGATATGCA
The DNA here is from genome assembly GCF_024679245.1 of Pseudorasbora parva. Taxonomy (NCBI): domain Eukaryota; kingdom Metazoa; phylum Chordata; class Actinopteri; order Cypriniformes; family Gobionidae; genus Pseudorasbora; species Pseudorasbora parva. The sequence continues at coordinate 18,086,533 of NC_090173.1, forward strand.
TCTGTGGTGAAATGACTAGATTTTCGCATCAGTACATGTTTATTTTAATGTGAACAATGTTCTATCACTTTAATGCAGCAACGCAGCGCAGCAAAAAATAGACTCGGTACGAAAACGATCCGTGCACTGCTGCAGACGCAACGCTCCTGGAACAGACTGACGGACAGCATCCGCGTGCAGTGTGAAAGCTGTAATCTGTTAACATGGGTACTGAAAAAAATACGCACCGCACACGCACTGCAGACGGAGTGTGTGTGAAACGGGCGTTATAGGTCTCATATCCGCGGCTATAAATGGACCCCTCGCTGCGGTGATGTCTTTTGCCATTTGAATAAGTTGGAAATGTCTGTCTAAATGCTGCGGGGAAAGTTTGTGGGATAGTTTGTGGCTGTTTCTCCTTTTTATCGTCTTGTTGTCAGCGTAAATGAGTTGATTGACATGACATGAATTTTTCCCGCAGCTGTACCATCAGCAAATGCGACATACCGTTGTTTTTTAATCCATCACTCTTGCCAACACCATCATAGCTTACAAAGAATCCAAAGTTCACCCAAACACCAGACCTGTTGGTTATTGGAGGATCTTTATTTCTGGTTTGTTAAACCCAATAGCCATTTTGCGACGAGCACTCAGCGCGTAGCCTACTGAGTAAGCGAGCACCTGACTGAGCAGCCTTAAACATATTTGGTGTTTTTTTTTTCTTTTACTTCGGCGGTGTCAGGGGCATTGGCTGTTATGTCGTTTTGGTTATTGGGCTACCTTGTTGAACGCATATTATTATATTTCACACACTTTTATTTTCCAAATCTAATTAATTAGTCCAAGAACCGTTCGGTACATAATGCGTACCGCGTACCGAGCCGAAAGCCTCGTACCGAACGGTTCAATACGAATACGCGTATCGTTACACCTCTAATATATATATATATATATATATATATATATATATATATATATATATATATATATATATATATGTATGTGTGTGTGTATATGTATGTATGTATGTATATATGTATGTACAGGTCCTTCTAAAAAAATTAGCATATTGTGATAAAGTTCCTTATTTTCCATAATGTAATGATAAAACAGCGCACAACAACAAAGACACCTTCTTGTTTGAGGTGATTTGATTCAATGATCAGCCCCTCTTTGCCATGGTGACGGGCTGTTATGAACAAAAAAGCTTGAATGGAAAAGGTCAGTAAGAGAAACAATGTAAATCTCAGTTCAAAATAAGCCCATGCATGGGACTGGGAACCCCATTTTAAACCAAATAACCGCCATGTTATGGTTATCTCTGATGTATCTTGATTGGAGTGTGGAAATTACAGATATCGCCATTGATTTAGTCCATCTCTTGACAGGTGCGTCCCCATTTCGGTGCTGTAATTTCACAGGCTTTGTACAGAGAGCAGCTCATCACATGCTATTGAAAAAACTAGCGTGATTGGTGGTTCCTGCAAACGTGCTGAACCCGGAGCTGCCAGGATTTGGGCCAGCACAACGTCTGAATCGCCCATTGATTCTGTCAGTATGCCATTCTGAATGCACTCAACGACATTGATCTGTTTTGAAAAGGCACGCTTTCCCAACGAATCGCACCAATGGACTCTGATTCGGAAGTCATTGGCAGTACAATAAAATTACAAGCAATGTTTTTTGTTTTCTTGAACATTGCGGTGCTGTAATTCAGGCACCAAGAACAAGAGTTCGTTCCACTCTATTCACTGATTATCTTTCCAGTTAGTGCTCAGTTTTTCTTGGAAATCATCTGTGTACGCTCCAATCCGCCTCCTCAAACCGCCCTCTGCCCTCATTTTACTGAAACTCCACCCACGTAGAGCCACACTTCTTGTATCAAGAACATCTCAGATGAGATTTGCCTGACCATGTATGTTGAAGTAAACCGGCGTAAGCGTTTTGACATATCAGTGCTGCCTCCCGGCGACGCCCGAGTGCAGGGTGATGGTCGGCTCAGAAAGTGGAAGCGCGACCCCCTCACCCTGTCGATATTGTAAGCACACGGGATAAGACCCCTTCCCCCTCACTTTCCCTACACATCCCCCTCCATCCTCTAGCACTGTATCACTCAAACCCTCCTCTTCCTCTTCTCCACAGGCGAAAGGACAGCTGGCCAATCACACCGAACCCTTCCCCCCTGAAGGCTTTGGTAAGTCTCTCCCTTTTACATCTTGTTCTTGAAGGATTGGATATGTTCACACATTTTCAAGGCAACACTTAATTGGGTGAATGTGTTCTCATTACATGTTCTCTAGCTCTGAAGTGCTACAGCGCACGGTTGTCACAATACCATAATCATATCAATAGATGCCAATTTGTGAGCACATTTTATTGTTTTGCAAACACATTTATTGTCGGTAACAAATAAACCACACCCTGACTAAGAATTTGCATAGTCGAATCAGAATTGTCAAGTCTTGCCTGTGGTCGAATCGCGTGTGTGTGTGGTGGAGGATAAACAATCGTAAAGCGATTCCTCTTAACATTTTAAAGCCCCGGTGTAACACTACGCAATCAATAAAGCTAAAAAATAACAAATCAATAACAGTGCAAAGGCCACTCTGCAGACAGGATTTGCATTTCCCATGTCGGCAATTTAATTAAATGGGCTAAATTGCCTGTGCGAGCACGCTCTAAGTACAGCGCAACATCAATGCACTGACAAACAATCAAACGGTAATGACCAGAGCTAAATTAGTACCGAATGTAGCTTTCTAATAAATAAAATAAGTCAGAATCAAGTCACAAGGTGCAGGACAAATGTGTGGAAAATGCCTGAAGTTCGCCCGCATGAGTAGTGCTTTGGTTTCACTATCTGTTAAATTTGACAACATATGTTGACTTTTGTGTGAAAGGCAAAAAGGGCTCGATTAAACAGATCATGTTTTAGCTCTTAAAAACAGGAGACGCATGTAATACTATCAACTGCAGAGCCGCAGTGCTGAGGAATGGAAAAACGGCTTCGTCTCGAGCACCACACGCTGAAAAAACGGCTTCATCTCTAGCGCTACACACTGAAAAAACGGCTTAGTCTCAAGCGCCATACGCTGAAATAAACGGCTTTGTCTCGAGCGCCACACACTGAAAAAATGGCTTCGTCTCGAGCACCACACGCTGAAAAAACGGCTTAGTCTAGAGCGCCACACGCTGAAAAAACGGCTTAGTCTAGAGCGCCACACGCTGAAAAAACGGCTTCGTCTCGAGCGCCACACGCTGAAAAAACGGCTTAGTCTCGAGCGCCACACGCTGAAAAAACGGCTTCGTCTCGAGCGCCACACGCTGAAAAAACGGCTTCGTCTCGAGCGCCACACGCTGAAATAAACGGCTTTGTCTCGAGCACCACACACTGAAAAAATGGCTTCGTCTCGAGCGCCACACGCTGAAAAAACGGCTTCGTCTCGAGCGCCACATGCTGAAAAAACGGCTTAGTCTAGAGCGCCACACGCTGAAAAAACGGCTTTGTCTCGAGCGCCACACGCTGAAAAAACGCCTTTGTCTCGAGCGCCACACGCTGAAAAAACGGCTTAGTCTAGAGCACCACACGCTGAAAAAACGCCTTTGTCTCGAGCGCCACACGCTGAAAAAACGGCTTTGTCTAGAGCGCCACACGCTGAAAAAACGCCTTTGTCTCGAGCGCCACACGCTGAAAAAACGGCTTCGTCTCGAGCGCCACACACTGAAAAAACGCCTTTGTCTCGAGCGCCACACGCTGAAAAAACGGCTTCGTCTCGAGCGCCACACGCTGAAAAAACGGCTTAGTCTAGAGCACCACACGCTGAAAAAAAGGCTTTGTCTCGAGCACCACACACTGAAAAAACGGCTTTGTCTCGAGCGCCACACACTGAAAAAACGGCTTCGTCTCGAGCGCCACACGCTGAAAAAACGGCTTTGTCTCGAGCGCCACACGCTGAAAAAACGGCTTCGTCTCGAGCGCCACACGCTGAAAAAACGGCTTCGTCTCGAGCGCCACACGCTGAAATAAACGGCTTTGTCTCGAGCGCCACACGCTGAAAAAACGCCTTTGTCTCGAGCGCCACACGCTGAAAAAACGGCTTTGTCTAGAGCGCCACACGCTGAAAAAACGCCTTTGTCTCGAGCGCCACACGCTGAAAAAACGGCTTAGTCTAGAGCACCACACGCTGAAAAAAAGGCTTTGTCTCGAGCACCACACACTGAAAAAACGGCTTTGTCTTGAGCGCCACACACTGAAAAAACGGCTTCGTCTCGAGCGCCACACGCTGAAAAAACGGCTTTGTCTCGAGCGCCACACGCTGAAAAAACGGCTTCGTCTTGAGCGCCACACGCTGAAAAAACGGCTTTGTCTCGAGCGCCACACGCTGAAAAAACGACTTTGTCTCGAGCGCCACACACTGAAAAAAACGGCTTCGTCTCGAGCGCCACACACTGAAAAAAACGGCTTCGTCTCGAGCGGCACACGCTGAAAAAACGGCTTAGTCTTGAGCGCCACACGCTGAAAAAACGTCTTAGTCTCGAGCGCCACACGCTGAAAAAACGGCTTTGTCTTGAGCGCCACACGCTGAAAAAACGGCTTTGTCTCGAGCGCCACACGCTGAAAAAACGGCTTAGTCTCGAGCGCCACACGCTGAAAAAACGGCTTAGTCTCGAGCGCCACACGCTAAAAAAACGGCTTCGTCTCGAGCGCCACACGCTGAAAAAACGGCTTTGTCTCGAGCGCCACACGCTGAAAAAACGGCTTTGTCTCGAGCGCCACACGCTGAAAAAACGGCTTTGTCTCGAGCGCCACACGCTGAAAAAAACGGCTTCGTCTCGAGCGCCACACGCTGAAAAAAACGGCTTCGTCTCGAGCGCCACACGCTAAAAAAACGGCTTCGTCTCGAGCGCCACACGCTGAAAAAAACGGCTTCGTCTCGAGCGCCACACGCTAAAAAAACGGCTTCGTCTCGAGCGCTACACGCTGAAAAAACGGCTTAGTCTCGAGCGCCACACGCTGAAAAAACGGCTTAGTCTTGAGCGCTACACGCTGAAAAAACGGCTTCGTCTCGAGCGCCACACGCTGAAAAAACAGCTTCGTCTCGAGCACCACACGCTGAAAAAACGGCTTTGTCGAGCGCCACACGCTGAAAAAACGGCTTTGTCTCGAGCGCCACACGCTGAAAAAAACGGCTTCGTCTCGAGCGCCACACGCTAAAAAAACGGCTTCGTCTCGAGCGCCACACGCTGAAAAAACGGCTTAGTCTTGAGCGCTACACGCTGAAAAAACGGCTTAGTCTCGAGCGCCACACGCTGAAAAAACGGCGTAGTCTTGAGCGCTACACGCTGAAAAAACGGCTTCGTCTCGAGCGCCACACGCTGAAAAAACAGCTTCGTCTCGAGCACCACACGCTGAAAAAAATAATAATGGAGTGTGTAGCTTTTCATTTTATTTCACACATCATGGCCATATTCCACAATGCCAATGTCAAGATTCATCAGCTCAAACTGTGAAAGAATGAAGAATCATTTTCACACATGAATGGGCTCCTCTGAGTCCAGACCTTAAATTCGCTGACAGTTTTTGGGATGTGCTGGAGGAGACTTTACAGAGGGCTGGACTCAATATCATTGACATGTCAATACAAGATCTTGACCAGAAATGTATGCACCTCTTGATGGAATTGATGTTATTTCCATCAAGAGGTGCATACATTTTTGGTCAAGATCTTGACCAAAAGAGTCGAGCACTATTTTTAATGAAACCTGAGAGATTTCTGTCTCCCCATTGAAAGTTAATTCCACCAAACCGTTCAAGCTTCAAATAGTTCATAAAGAGAATGTAAAGGAAATCAGCAGCTTTCAGCCCCATGAAGGAGATATTTCCACGCTTTTTGACCTCTGATTGGAGGGTTTGAGGATATTATTGGTGTGATGTGACAGTGCTGTCAGTACGAATCAAGGTCATTAGTTTGTAGAGTGCCGCTTGAGTGAGTGGCGAGAGCAAGAGAGAGAATAGATGGGTCAGAGAGAGACGAGATCAGTGAAGTGGATCCATCTTACTTCCAGCCTCACTTCTTGCCCAATCAAAACACAGATAATGTGTGGCGGCAGCGCCAATTCTCTCTGAATTACTCCCTTGGATTGCCGTGTGTGTCATGGCAAATGACTAGAGCCAGGTCACTCATGAGGACATTTCGGGGGTGGTTGTAGCGTAATGATTCTGGAGGAGTTGGGCTTTTAACACACTGGTTCTATCTGAAGCAGGGATGACCCTGAAATTGGTAGAGATTAGGGTGTTTCAGGGCGTAAAGTTTCACACTATAGATTTCAGATCACACCACACATTATTATAGGGTGAATCTCACAAAAACATGCCAAGAACATTCATCCGTCCATCCATTTTTCAAACCGCTTGTCCTATGTAGGGTCACAGTGATCCTGGAGCCTTTTAAAAATTATATTAAAAAATGATTGTCTCCCTCACTTACTCCTTTTTTTCTGATTTTGGGGTGAAATTTGACCTGGGCATGTTCTTGTTTGATTTAGTGAGATTGGCCAGTTAAAATTAATTTGAACTTCATTTACAGACTTGCCATCTGGAAGTGCATAAAATAAATGTTTTATGGTAATGCTGTACATCCATCTCTTATCAAAAATAAGTGCTAAAAGATTGCTGTGAAGGACTGATATAGAGTTTTGAATTAAATCACTGAATTAATGAGACTCAGAGAAGTGTTTACTAGAATTATTGATTCGTGCGCCCACGCATTTGAAAGTACTTTTTGCCAAGACATTTGGTTTTGAGAGCACAAACAACCATAGCCAAAATTACCTTTTTCTGTAATTACAATTTTCTTCTAGTGTAGGGAAAGGTAAAATATGTGTTTAGCAAATGAGTGAATTGGAGGGGAAATTTCTAGGTATTTTATTTCATTGTTAGTGTTCTCCAAATTGCTTAGTTGATATTCCTACTCTACTAAGGTTAGGTGTGAGAAACTACATCTTGATACAATATACTTCACAATACACACACTTTGCTCAACAATCAAACAACATTTTTGAGCAAAAGTGCAATTAGAAGTGTTGTCAGGGATGAGTCAGGTTCTGGTGCTTTGCCATCCAGGAGTGTTAATATAATATTGTAAAATATGATATATCATTTGGTTCTCCCAGTCTCAGTTTTGGTTGGTTTTTGTATCTTTAGTTCAGCCGAGTGCCGCTGTGTTGATGGGGAACCCGATTCAAGCCTTTACTCCACCAGGAGCCGGAACAGGAGCTCCAACCTCCGGGAAATCACCCAGCCCAGTTCAAAGAATCGACCCCGGAGCCAGCATCCTTTATGTGCCCGCTGTCTATGGGGGCAATATGGTAATGCCCATGCCTCTTCCGGTATGTACTGGCCATACTTTACTTACTTCAACGTGGGTCATAATCTGTCATAATCATGATTTGAGGCCAGACTTCTTATGGTCTTTTTGTTGGAATTCGGTGGTCCACATCTATCCACTGTAAATGTGTTTCCTTGAACATCCTGTACACTATCAACCTCACCTTCTCTTCACCAGTTGCCCTGGCCCGGCTATCAGAGTCGCTTCGCTGTGGATCCTCGCGTCGTGAGTCATCAGGCTGCCATGGCCGCATACAACCTCAACCTGCGGTCACCAGCCCCTCGTGCCTCACCTGTGCTGTATGGGTTCAATCACCCATCTCCTTTGGGCCTGAACCAGCAGCCCACCTCTGAGAAAGATCTCCTTCAAGAGCCCAGTGGGAATGGTACAACTCACAACACTAGCCTCTTTCATTTTAACAGGACTGGTAGCTCAACTTATGCATGCCAATAGCAACGCCAAGTTCATGGGTCAGAAATGCACATGCACATGCCGAAGGGTGGGAATCGAAGCAGAATTTTCCCTTAAAGTAATGTATTTAATGTCAGAAGTCTTTGCATTGGCTGACAGTTCACATTGTACCTTTACACTTGCCTTTTCGTTGTGAAAGTTTATTTTTGGCTTGGTGAACTCTCAGGTTAGATTGTATATATAGCTGTTGGTGAGTCTCTGCTTTTTGGGTTGTATTGTGCTGATTTGTTGCTATTCTTTAGGGAAAATCGACATTAATGGAAAAACGGAGCATTGTAGGCTGCTGACACCCGAGAGGAAAGGCCCAGAGCTGAAGGAAAAACAGGTACCATCCATCCGCCCATTTCCTTTTCGTATTTATTAAACCAAATTTAATCTGAAATAGATCACAGGAGCCACCCACTATACCTTCCCACAAGAACACTTGTAAAAATGGAGCATCTATCTGCACTCACCCCTGCATACTTAAAACACTGCAGTTCTCCTACTCTTTTACACCCTCCATTAAGTCGCATGTTGGTAATGATTGTACTTTCTACAGGGGGAGCCAGAGTCGGTGCATAACAAGAGTCCAGAGCCCCAGTCCAACTTGGGCTTCCCCAGCAACCGCCTCATACGCAAAGACCCACAGGCCCAGAGGGCCCTCAACTTCCATATGGGCCCCCCGCATCCCGGCTTCCCCCCTCACCACGGAAATAGCCAGTTTCCGCAGCAGTACGGGCTCTCCCGACCTCCCCTCCGAATGCAGACCCCCATCCACCCTCAGGCCTCCTCTTTCCCCCCGTCATTCTTTAGTGGGCCTCCAATGGCACAACGTGGACTGCAGTCTCCAGTCCTGGAGGGTTTGGAGGGTGGAGATGGCTCGATGGGCGCAGTTCCAGGTGGGGTGGCTGATGATATGAAGGGTGTGGCGAGAGGCCTGCCCCCACAGATGCACCAGCAGCCCCTGCGCCTCAACAGCTTTGGAGAAGAGAGTTTGGACTCTCTATTGGGTGATACTCTGGGTAAGACTGCTTCAAAAAGCTTTATTATATTCTTTGACTTATTGTGCTGTACTGTCTGTTCCGACTGCTTTCTGTGTCACAGTTTTCAGTTTTCTCTGCCAACAACCATTTAAGTTTGGTCCATGTTCCAATTTTATTGTGCCAAAATCTTTGTTTTATGAAAAACACGTTTTTGAAGAGAAATCGGAGCCACCCAGAACACAAAAGCAACATACTCAAAACTACTCAGAACACATTATCAACCACATAGTCTACATTTACATGCAACTAAATAATCCATTACTAATTCGATTGACAGCTCAAGCCTTCATGTAAACACCATAATTAAGCTCAATCCGAATGAAATTTTGATCGGATTGGAAGGGGTGGTATTGAGCTTTTCTAATCTGATTGAAATGACAAGTAAACACTTGATCGAGTTGAAAACCAAAACTAGAAAGTACTGTGCATGTGCAGTTACCAAGCGGCAACCTCGCCCGGTTTCTCTTGAAGCCAGTACGGAAGTGACTTAAACGGCAATTCATCGATCGGCCACTAGGGACAGGCTTCAAAAGGAAGTCAACTCCCATAGACCCTCCATGTTAAAATGCCCAGTTTTACAGCAGAAAAAACTCATTTGTTTACATTATATAAAGCCTTAATATTGTGCAGAATTAAGGGCGTGGCCACTTTGAGTGACAGGTGGATTGTCGTTTGTCTGCTAGTCATCACGTCACCTCAGCTCCGCCCACGGCCAGCTCGTCTCTACTTTACGCTTCAAAACTGCTCTTCAGAATCCTATGGGTGACTTCACATACACTAAGTCCATATTTTTTCACAGTAAATGGCAGTGAAGTAGAAATGGCATAATGGCGCTTAGAACAAGCTGTCATTATGAATGAAGTTTCATAAATGACTGTCATGATATTCCAAATAACGTTTTGTGTGCCTGTCGTCTCCTAATTAGGGCCCAAATTAGATAATTATTAAGTCTGCTCTTTAAAACGAAGACAGGAAGCGATGGCTGGAGAATAATATGAGCAAACAGTGGGAAACTCTGTATATTCATGCAGTGTGAGCATGTCTCAAACCAGTTCCGATTTGAAGCTAAATGCGAATAAATGTGCACATCAGTCTGCTCACTTTATTTAGTTTTCACACAAACACTTATTTTTAGTTTCGTAAGTCAGAATGAATTAATTCAGATTGAAACAAGGTGTCCATGGGAGTGTAGCCATTGTAATATACCTAGGAAGGATCCAGAACATTATAGCGGCCACGCCCTTGGAATTACCTTGAACACCTTAGCCACTGCACACCAACGTACAAAAAAAAATCTTGCAGAACATCTAAGAGCCTCCTTGAACACCCATAGCAACTATACACCAGCATACTAAAAACATCTCAAAACGCTGCACGGCAACACCCTGACAACCATCCAAAACATCCTTTCATCAGATAATTATTGTCATAGTGAACAGTTTTTGAACAAAATATTTGGAAATATTTTTAACTTGGTGTTGTTTCGACTTGGCGTCTAAATGGTTTGGGTCAACAGAATCTCTTGTTACCCTCCTCTTGTTTGCGTCAGTCTGCTGAAATGGTCATGGTGGGGTTTGGTGAACAGACCTTTTGTGTTTTCGCTGCATGTCACAGGGCTTTCTCTGTTGTGTTGTCACAGATGGTCAGGCTTCCTCAGGGCTGGATGCTCTGAGCCAGCAGCAGCAGCAGGCTCGTGTTGGACAGTGGGGTGAACATGCTCCCTTCCTGCAGACCGGTGTGGCCCCGTTCCCCCTGGCGCAGCAGTTGGCCCATCTCAGCCAACCGGGTCTGCGGCTCCCCCAGCAGCTCCTCCGAGCCGGCTGGGGCCTAGGCCCCTCAGCAGAAGACGAGCCCAGACCTGCCGTGCCCAGGTTAGAAGACTCTTCATTCTGCTTTGTCCATAAAATGTCATCATGTAAATAGATTTATTTTCAAAGTGATGGAAAAGAATATGAGATGGGAGGAAAACCATGTATTGTAGAAAACCAGCATGTACTAATGCTCATCAAAACGTTTTGTGTTCCCCTGAAAAAGTGCTTGCTCGCAAAGCAAGGTTTTTTTTGGGAGAGCACAAACATTTTGTGTTCAACATCTGCTTATTTGGCCTATGAGCGATTCCACAGGTATAGGTACGTTTGGTTTCAAGTTATACAGGTATTACATTTTACAACCAAACTGATTATTATGCCATGACCACTGCTACAAAGTATGACATTACTAGTTTTTTGGACATACTTAATTTATACATTAAATAGCCTGCCATTGTTCACAGAGTATGAAATGACATTGCGCAGTAGCGCCGTCCTGCTTGACTTGAAAACTATGACACCGTTAACCAGTTTACACACGCCTGCAGAAATATACATTTTGGAGAACTGACAAAAAGTGTTCAGTAGTAGTAATGGGCATGTGAAAACTAGTTTTAAAAAACTGCAGGTTCGCTTTATTTTGTCTAATAATCCAAATGTAGCTGTATCCGTTATCATACAAAGCAAAGGACATGCAAAGATTTTTTGGATACAGTTGCCAGAAATAATGCCCGTCTTTTCTGTGTTTGTTGCAAAGATATCTAATTATGATGATAATTTAAAATATAGCTAAGCAAGCAGCCATTATCAGGGCCAAGAGCAAAGTGGACAAGGCATGCCAACAAGGCTGGGAGTGTCAGATCAACTGTAACAATGAACAATTAAACATTTTAAGACGATTTTAGGCTAAAAAGCTGTAAAATGCATTGTAGTCTATGGGAATTTCATGTTTTGTTCTATTATAGCTACACCAAGAGGCACAATCCAAACATGCCCGTACATGTGTGTGTCAATTTTGGTGAAAATATCTAATTTAGTTTTGGAGTTATAGACAGTTGCATGAAAAAACACCTAAACATTTGTGCATTATCATGTTGCTATCGACCTATGTTTCCGAACTTCTGGCGCTGGTTTCATCTCGATCGGACTATCTTTAGTCTCGAACTACAGAAACTTAGTCTTTATTAAACTTATTTCCTCTCGATAGCAGTTTCATAGATGTCGGCTAACTTTTTTAAAGTGCTAAATTACCACGCTTCACAAACCATACGTCGAAACCTGGCAAGTCTGGTATCGTTGGACTCGGCAAGGATTCAGGAGACAAAAAATGACTCCCTTTAAAATAAGTCAGCCACACCCAAAGTTATAAGCATTTGGGGGGGAAATTCTCCACTAGTTGGTGCCGTTTCAAAACTTCTCAAGCTCCTTCAGGGCATCATGGTGATGACCTATACCGAGTTTCGTAACAATCCGTTCATGTGTTCATAAAATACAGCATTTAATTCAAAAAGACAGATAGACAAAATGGCCGATATGGTAAAATTGGATATCAGTCGACTCCACATGATGTCCCGAATCAAAGGAGATTTTTGGACAAACGGTTCAGAAGTTATAAGAAAAAATAGCCATTTTTCGTATCTCTGGGACAAGAGGTGGTGCTGTGCCGAAATGCTGCAGGTAACCTTAGGTCATGCTTGTGATGACACATACCAAGCTTGGTCTGTATACGGTGAAGTGATGCGGATATACAGCCTTACATCTGTTTTTCCAAGAGCTCTGTTAAACTTTGAGCGTTTATCGAAAACAATTTGATGAATCAACCTGAATTCCTTAACTTTTTGTCAGTATGGTCTGATGATGTTCTTTTTAAATTTTCGTGAAAACTGGAGCAACGGCCTAGGAGGAGTTCGAAGTAGTAGTTTTTTTAGAAAATTAAAAATGACGTCATAGAGTGATCGGCTTGAATTTTGTTTCTAGCCGTTAGGGTTCAAAAGTTATTAGCATAAATATGAGTGAAACTTTAGACAGGTGGTGGCGCTAGAGGGATTGAGTTAGAGACTCTCTATATATATATGTATATGTATATATGTGTGTGTGTGTGTGTGTGTATGTATTTTTGTGTAAAATAAGTACTTTAGTACAGTTTTTGGATACTCTACCCACCTCTGACTGTTCGGTTAATAGTAAGCTAGTATTCCGTTCTGACCATATGAGTTTTATCTTCCCTCTCTCCAGATATCCCGGTTTGTTGCGTGAAATGCTCCCTCAAGAGCAGTATGAGCAGCGGGAGCCGGCCGAGATGCCCCCTCCTCAATCTCGCCTCCTTCAGTATCGTCAAGTCCAGCCCCGAACCCCCGGAGACCTGCCGTCTCTCTCTACTCAAAATCACACCTCCGGCCCCAGTCCCTTCCCAGGTCCGGCTCCGGCCTCCTACCCCGACACCAGCCGAGAGCTGCCCATGGGTGCCCAGCCCTACCAGCAGCACCAAGCCTTCAATCAGGCCTCCTTCTCCCTGCCGCCCGAGCACACAGCTGGGCCTCTTCCGGTCAAGTACCTCCTCCAGGAGGCCCACTGGCCCCACCCTGGCCTACCCCAGAGCCACGTGCTGGGCCACGGCATGCCCTTTGGCCTGCAGGCGATGGCGCACAGGCAAGAGCAGGGCCCCCTCACGCAGCTGCAGCACCAGCAGCAGAAACAGCAGCTCCAGGCCCCGCAGAACACCCTGCACAGCGTAGAAGAGGTGAGGGCTGTCTTTGGTCTGTTCAATTCTCCTCACTCTTCACTCACTGCTTTGCTCTCTGTCCTCCCGTAGGCAGTCAGTGCACATTTGCATGAAGTTGAACTCAAATTCTCTTTGTATATGTGCAAAAGATAGATTTTTTTTTAATTAAGAAATAAGCAGTTTTAACCAGGACACGGACCGTGTCCATGCATCGCATATCATATCCGCGTTAACTTTTGATTTCCGATTATTTGGTAGAATCCATTGAAAAACACTAAAGGCGCTTTAATATATGATGTGTTTTATTAGACAGGTGAGCAACTGTTTGAATCCATTCATTGACAGAAAACTAATCATTGTTCTATAGCTCAACACAGTTAGTCTTATTGTTTAAATCTGGTTTTCTTGCTTTACCGCGAGTACCATGTTTTACCATGCCTAATATCGATCTAGCTCACTGCAGTGTGAACACGTCTCATAGCAGCCGCCGAGTGAACGCACAGAGCATCATGTCTGGATTAAGATCTGTGGTGAACACTAGCTCAATATATTTGCAAATTTTACTATACAACATAAAATACATCAGTAAATGCCCCCATGTGACTGTTACTTGTCTTTGTAAGATGCGGTTGACACAAAATTTATAAGTGAAATTTAAGTTCAAGACTCTAAAATGTGATCAGACGGACTGGAGTTGATGGGAAATGTGATGGTCGTATATTGTGAGCATAATTTATGTTTGCAAGTGAATGTTCGTGTATGTACTTTGATTTTATGAACTTAATCGTTAAAAGATTGGGATCTTGATTCAAACACCCACACAATCTTATTCTTGAATGACCATGATTTACCTGTGTTTATTAAACCTTTGACAAGTACGATCACAGCGAACATTAAAACTGCTCTTTCTGGATCAGAAAGCAGATCATTTGAAAGTATGAAACCGCTTCACAAACAAGTCTTTCCAACCACACAGTATCATCATTTCTGTTGCAAATATTCAAATTACCACAGAAAGTTCTGGGATAAATGTTTATATTTTGGATAAAACACTCATGTCTACACCAGCGATCAAAATATAGTAAATCACCCTTTGCAAGCAAGTTGGCACTTCAAATAAAGATTGCATCAGTAGGTGCGCTTTCACACACAACCCGTAACGGTCCCGGATCGAGCTGACACGTGACATCCGGATGTGACGTATAATGGCGAGCGATCTCAGCTTCAGCACGGATAGTAAGGAGCTCCGTGGTCTCGACGTGTGTCCAGTTTTCACACATTTCTGCTTGTTTAATTTTAGTTTCTTTTGTATACGAACACTCTCTGCGTTTAAAACACCGACTAGCTCTTCTAGCGCTGCAGGGTTGTATTATTGAAAAAACAAGCTCTAGGAGTCGCACGATAACTACGTACACGTTGCGGCATTAGTTTTGGCTTTTGTTCACACAGCGCTCGTCCCAGGTCTAATCCCGCAATGTTACTAGGTCCCCGACCCGGGTTAAATTCGGTAATCAATTCCCGGACGTGGTTGCGCCCCGGCAATGTTCCGGAAATATTGCGGGTCCGACGTGCAGTGTGAAAGGGGCTCATGTGGCAACAAGTGACTGTTAAAAAAATGTACGTGTCATTGAATCATTCATTCAAGAGATTTGTTCAGAAACGCTGATTCGTCCAGTCATGAAACAAGTGTCTGAGTTTCATGATGAGTGAGTCATTGAATCAGTCACTAAAAATATATATATTTTTTGAATGTTCAATTAATTTGAATGAATAATTTTAAATGGACCACAGCGATTAATGTTTTATCAGAAACGTTTACTCTAAAATCTTAAAATTAACTTTAGTAAACGACTAAGTGTGTATATCATGTACAAAAAAAGCCCAGAATATTGCTTTAAAATGACAGTAGTTAAACTTCTGTCTTTTGGGCTTCTACTGCTAATTGTGTGATTTGACATAGTAAAATAGGCTGAAAATAGACAACAAATAATAAAAAAAACACATGCTTGAATTGGACTGCATATCTCTGACATTCAATGCCAGAATGTTTTGACAGAAATGCACCAGTAATTAGTATCTCTTTAATTGCATTAGTTTCTGCCTATTCCAACACTCATTTTCTCTCTCTTAGTATGAACCACGGGGCCCTGGGCGGCCTCTGTACCAGAGGAGGATCTCCTCCAGCTCCCCCCAGCCGTATCCAGACAGCCTGGATCCTCAGGACCACCCCACACCCTCCTACAGATACCCCTCAGCAGACCTATGGCTAGGCAGCAGCGGGCCTGGCCCGAGCCCAGCTCCTCTCCACAACATTCCATGTAACGGAGCGGGCCACCTCGTCCCTCACAGGGAGGTTTTAGGTGCGTTTCATTAACATTTTGCATATAGGATTTGTGTGACGTGTGTAATGTAAAATTTGTGTCGTTTTTTGAAAGTGCAGTTACTCGTTAAACCAATAATATTGGATGTATATTAAGGAAATTCTCATCATCCAACCCACCTTATTTTTAACGCATGAGACATTTGTAGCTTAGCCTGTGTTCACAATTGGCATGTTTGATTAGATTATGAACAAATGAACCCAATTTGGCAAATGAAAGGTACGATTGCTATTGTTAGTGCAGTTCATTTGAATAAGTGTGAACTTATCCGAACGCTGGTGTGCACCAAACGAGAAAAGATGGGTCTCGCTCTGCTTCCAGACGAACTCTTGTGTGGTTCGAAAATATGAAACGCAACACGGACCAAAGACATGTAAACGAACCAGAAACAGGACATGATGACCCTAAAATTGACAGATTACTCAGCATACCTGTGTTTTCTCGTCATAGTCGTGATGTTGCCCGTCAGAGTTCGGTACAGGCGTCAGAACCGCGTCTCCTCCGTCAGATCCTGGTTTGTGTGTGACGGAGGGAATCCTGACGATGTTTTAAATCCTTTACACATTTTATAAGTTCTCAGCTGGTCAAAATACCATCATATGTAGCTACACACATACAACGAGCACATTTACCCCAGCACACAGCTTTGTTTTGGATGTTCGGCAAGTTTTGACGCTAAATATACGCCATAAAAGTGAAAGTGTGTAGCTAAATATGATGGTATTTTGACCAGCTGAGAACTCGTGAAAAGCTTATAAAATGTGTAAAGGATTCGAGTGAAGGCATGGGGATGTGTTCACAACCTGATTGGTCAGCTTTTATGACATATATTTAGCGTTGGAACATACCAAACATTCAAAATAAAGCTGTTTTCTGGGCTTAATGCGCTCCTTGTGTTTGTATGAACACATCCTATGCCTTTAGGTTCGGTATTAAAATGCCAATCTGAACCTAAACGGAACAGGACTAAATGTATTTTTTGATCTGGACCAAAGGAACCAAGCGAACTACAAGTGTGAACACACCCTTAAATGTGCAAGACTTCTAGTGTTTGCTTCCAGTTATTTTAGCTGATCAAAAACAGTCTATGTTGCAAAGTGGAATTTATCATGATATTTTACTTTTTTTGATACCATTCATCATGATATTATTTATTTTAATTCTTCTAGTTATTTACTTATATTAAAAATAAATTTAGTTTTATTAAAAATATGATTAAATGCTGTTATACTATATAACTACCACTAAAATAACAATGGTTATGCTGATATATTCATATATGGTATGTAGCAATACACTCACCTAAAGGATTATTAGGAACACCATACTAATACTGTGTTTGACCCCCTTTCTCCTTCAGAACTGCCTTAATTCTATATTTTTTTAAATGTTGGCCCATATTGATAGGATAGCATCTTGCAGTTGATGGAGATTTGTGGGATGCACATCCAGGGCATGAAGCTCCCGTTCCACCACATCCCAAAGATGCTCTATTGGGTTGAGATCTGGTGACTGTGGGGGCCATTTTAGTTCAGTGAACTTATTGACATGTTCAAGAAACCAATCTGAAATTATTTGAGCTTTGTGACATGGTGCATTATCCTGCTGGAAGTAGCCATCAGAGGATGGGTTCATGGTGGTCATAAAGGGATGGACATGGTCAGAAACAATGCTCAGGTTGGCCGTGGCATTTAAACAATGCCCAATTGGCACTAAGGGGCCTAAAGTGTGCCTAGAAAACATCCCCCACACCACTACACCACCACCACCAGCCTGCACAGTGGTAACAAGGCATGATGGATCCATGTTCTCATTCTGTTTACACCAAATTCTGACTCTACCATCTGAATGTCTCAACAGAATTCGAGGCTCATCAGACCAGGCAACATGTTTCCAGTCTTCAACTGTCCAATTTTGGTGAGCTTGTGTAAATTGTAGCCTCTTTTTCCTATTTGTAGTGGAGATGAGTGGTACCCGGTGGGGTCTTCTGCTGTTGTAGCCCATCCGCCTCAAGGTTGTGCGTGTTGTGGCTTTACAAATGCTTTGCTGCATACCTCGGTTGTAACGAGTGGTTATTTCAGTCAAAGTTGCTCTTCTATCAGCTTGAATCAGTCGGCCCATTCTCCTCTGACCTCTAGCTTCAACAAGGCATTTTCGCCCACAGGACTGCAGCATACTGGATGTTTTTCCCTTTTCACACCATTCTTTGTTAACCCTAGAAATGGTTGTGTGTGAAAATCCCAGTAACTGAGCAGACTGAGTGACCCCATCTCTCAAAATTGCTTAAATCACCTTTCTTTCCCGTTCTGACATTCAGTTTGGAGTTTGGATCAGGAGTTTGTCTTGGCCAGGACCACACCCCTAAATTTGGTTGATTAGATAATTGCATTAATGAGAAATTGAACAGGTGTTCCTAATAATCCTTTAGGTCAGTGTATATATTGTTAATTCTTTTTCTTGCAATATTGCAAACTATTTTCAATCATCATATTGAGTATAATGATTTTACAGTCAGTCAATGAAGTAAATATGGGTGCGCTGATGCTGTCTGGTTTCAAACAGATCGAGTTTTGAAAAATATGCCCATGAACCAGTCTGATTGTACTGAGATTCCTAAAAATCGGCTTGTCATTCACACAACCCACAATTGGGTTTAATGGTGTAGTTTTGCACATCCATAGAATCCACCTTAAAAACAGCATTTAGCCACTTGAGAAATGTCTGTACCAGGCAAAATGCAAGAAAGCTTGTTTAATGATGAGCAGTAATGTTATATGTCTGTACCTGTGATCCCATTAACCCCTGTACTCGTCATATAAAATGAATGTTATAATCCACACTTGACCTTGTATTGAATTAATAACGACGTGCGCTAATTGTTCTTCAGTTTCAAAGGCGATGAGTGTCGTGGATGAGCACGCCAAGGCCGAGTGTCTCCAGCAGTCTCCTCACCCCGCGAGCGCCGCGTCTCTCCAGCATCATGGACAGTTCCCACCCCTCATGCCCAGCAAGCAAACCCCACCAGACCCAGGAGGAGGCGGAGGTGGAGGGGGCAACACCAGCCCGGGGGGCCCACAGGGGCCCGGCAACTCCAAGCCCCCGACCATGTCCTACGCCAGCGCCCTCCGAGCCCCTCCAAAGCCCCGCCCGCTGCCCGAGCAGGTCAAGAAGAACAGTGACCCCATCTCTCTGTTACAGGAACTTAGCATAGGCAGTTCAAACAGTAGCAATGGCTATTACACGTATTTTAAGTAAGTCAATATATATATGAACTATATACACCTGTTAAAAAGGAAAACGGTTTAAAAAAAAAATAGAATAACAATCTTAAAAAAACTATAAAAATGTCTTTTGATTTTGTGGAATAGTTAGACATTTTGCGTTTTATTATTTTTTACTTGCTTTAGTACTAGTTGGTTCTTTTACAGTTTGGCATCTGTGATTTTACAAACCGAATCAGCGCATATATATATATATATATATATATATATATATATATATATATATATATATATATATATATATATATATATATATGATATATATCATGAAACACCAAAACATTTGGGGGGAAAAAACGTTAAAAAAAATCAATAAACAAAAAAAGAAAAAAAGATTTATGGAAAAAAAAGATTTTTAAAAACACCATGAATTGGCTGACCACTCAGCTGCCTGTCTTTCCTGTAATTATGTCCGCTCTCTTTGCATCCACTCCCAAAAGTAAAACTTGTTGAAGTGATTTTTTTCCCCAGCTGGCATTTTTTTATGATGTTCAGTTCCTTGGTGTGTTTTCTTGTGCTTGCAGCTGAGTGGTGAACCGACTCGGATAAAAAAAAATATTATAAAAAGTTGTATAGATGTAGACAGACTTTTCTCAAACCTGTACATATGAATAAATGAATACATGAGATGATGATTGTGTGCTGCTTTATTCTTATACCACCACTTTCTCATGTAGAATGTACAAATATATCAGAAAGGCAAATATCATCGTTGAATTTTCAAGGAGCCTGCTTGTTATTGGATACAGTGGAAATCAAAATACAATTTTATTAAAGGTGTACTGTAAATTTTAGCAGCATCTAGTGGTGAGGTTGTGAATTGCATCTGTCCACCGCTCATCCCTCCCTATTGAAGCACATAGAGAAACTACGGTAGCCATCACAGGACAAAGATGTGGTCGTAGATGTGGACAAAGAGTAGCTAGCGCTCTGTAGAGCAGTTTGTCCCTTTAGGGCTACTTTAGAAACATGACGCTGCGAAATGGTTGACTTCACTGTAAGGGACCTGCAGTGTGTGGAGACAGAAATTACTTCTGAAGAAGACAGTAAGGTAAGAAAAACATAACGGTTCATTATGTAAGGTCTTTATACACAACTGAAAACATAGTTATATTGTATTGCATTTCTGTCAAAAAATCCTCATAAATATTACACACTGCACCTTTAAGCAACACCTGATCAGCATACTTTAAAAAAATAATCATTAATCGTTATTGGTGGTGGATCAACGTAGAAGGCAAACAAACTCGACATTTATTGAAGCTATCGACAGTGACGCACTTATTTATTAGTATTATGGAACCAAGTTAACAGTAAACATACAGAAAATCGACATTTATTCTTAAATCAGAGTTCTGTTCATTATTTGGCCGCAGCTCTAAGAAAGGCCCTCTGATTATGATATATATATAGAGAGAGAGAGAGTTTTGAATACAGGAATGCAGCCTCAAACTGTAAATTGTAGTTCCCCAATTTGGCTTTTTTTGAATATCATTTTTCATGCAGTGTGTATTACAGCTGTTTTTGAATGTAAAATGTCTGTGAAGGTTCAAAGATCAAAGTGCACAACAAATAGATATTTGATTCTGTATCTGTTGCAACGTTTTTAGGAACTTCTGTAATAATTTAAGCCAGCAGGAAACCCTTCTGGGGAAATAGCACTTGTTGGTGTATCTTAAACTTCCATTTTCTGATGTAGCTGTATTAGTGTAATACTTAATGTATAATCAGAATATAGTCCATCCTAGAATTCATTCAGTTGTACGAAGATGGATAAAACGAGATGAAAATGACGTTTAAATATCGGCGCCCTGAGAACAAACGGCTGAACCCATTCGTTTTCACACCACCTCAGATGACCGACAACGAAAGGAATGGATCATATGTTTGTTAAGGTATGTTTTTTGTTTTTCTGTTTAAAAGGTATGATTCTCCACTATAAAATGTGATTGCCTATCTTCCAGATATATTTTGTTTCTTTATTGCTGGTTCCCTTTTACCATCATGACAGCTACCACTTTAATAAATATCAGACAGAAGTAAAGTTTAACCTTTTTAATACTGATTGTAATTACACGAGACATGATCTGCATCTTTCAACATACCTTTCTGATGTTCATGCATGTTTAATGTGTACTGTAACTAGTAAAGAGAGAGATAATCGGTTGGTTGATAAACCTTTGCGTCCCCTCGAGAAACTTGGCGTCAGCTCACAAAATCTTTGCATTTCACAGAGAAACTTTGCGTTCACTTACAAAACGTTTTGCTTTCCCCTGAGAAATGTTTCATTGCGACGACATGCTGGCAAAACCTTTGCATTCCTCCAAGAATCTAGAAACCAAAAACACAATTTGTACCAGACTCTAACCGTGTCTGCTGTAAAGTTGGCTATTTTAACATGGGGCTCCATAAGATTCTGCTCCCTTCTGGAGCTTGTCCCTAGTGGCCAGTCGAGGAATTACAGTGTAAGTCACTTCCATATTGGCTTTAACAGAAACTGGGGGAGATTGTGGCTTGTTTGTGTTGTTGACATGTCGATTAGATGCTGTTTTCTGAAAATCCACTTTGATGCACTCCCAAATGGATGAGGCCTCGAACTGATATGATAAAACCGATGCCATTGTTACTGTTTGTATCATGTTTCAAGCACTGATGAAAACCGAATGCCCCTGAATGTGTCAGGTGGCAGTGTTCATTTTAAACTGTGGTTCACCGTATTTCTACAAATTCAGTACACTCAAAAACAACGCAAAATCACAAAGACGTATAAATAACAAAATAAGCTCACCAAGTATCCATGTATATTAATTTATGTATGAACATATTGTGGATTTCAGTCCATCTATTAGTGTGAGTACACTCCTTGAAAGCATAAAGCAGATACACACATTTCCTCCTCATTTTTGAAAAAAAATGGGCCAAACATACAATCAAATGAGTTTGAAAATATCTCTCCCTTTATATGCCTCAATCTAGCAATTTCAAGTAGTAAATCGTGGTTTGAAAGCCTATTGGCTATTTTAAAAAAGGACAAACTCCAGCATGTCCTGACCCAACTTTCTGTTTCAATAAAACATCAACAGATACAAATGTTAGTCAGGGTTTAACAGTCTTCACTGAGATTCAATCACTCAAGGGCAGGAAGTTCAAGAGTGACACAAGTAAAGGGATATATCACAGCTTAAATGAACCTGTACTAGTGACATAATTAGATTACCTCACTTTAAAGTGCAGTCTGTATTTGCTGAAACTGATCATACATCATCACTGGATATCACTGCAGATCCAATATGCTTTTACGGTCATCCATTAGCACATTCAATGTCACCGTTTCAGAAATGACAGATTGAAAACTTGTAAAAGTCCTTAAAGCTACACTGTGTAACTTTTTTAGTTCTTAGCTAAAAACACTTAGTTCTTTCACAAATATATGTGCTCATTAATGTATGTTTACTTCTTTCAAGTAATAAAGTATTCTCGTAAGTTTATAATATGCCATTGAAAATACATAGGGTGAGGGGTTCGAATGTCGGTCGCCATGTTGCCCCTCCATCTTGAAGAGGGACATAACCCTAAATATAAGCTTCGCCTTTCGCGTTTTACAGCTCTCCCTCGCAGCTCCGTCACATCAACTGATCTCTGCTCATGGAGAAAATAATATAGCCTACAATGTAAACTTTGCCAGTAGTTCATTATTTGATTCATCTCCCTCTCTTATTTCTGTCAATGGGGGGATGTGAGGGAGGGTGTTTCAGCCGGGACTTTTTACTGCGCCGAGTCGAAGCACTCTCAGAAGTGCTATTCCGCCATACATTATAGTTCTCCTTTTTAATCCAATTAGAGGAGCGTCACGTTTTATTTTGTCATCATACTTGATCGTTCAACTATTCGTGTAACTGTATTTAAATAGGGAAAACGTGGAGGTGTTTGGTCGCTTCTAACTTGATCTCTGTTTGGTACCATAGTGAATGAACTGGGCTTAGTGGGCTAAGCTAAATGCTATCAGATCGTCACCGCGCGTCAGAGAGATTAAGTGCACGCACTCAGACGAGAGAGGTATGCATCAACTCGTCTTAGTTAAGGGAATAACATAGTTTAATATGAAAAAGCGGTGAAGTATCCCTTTAAGCATACATTCTAAGCTGTCTCGTCTATTGCATATAAGCATGAATCCAGCACATATTTTCAGAATACTAAATGTGATAAAACATACAAAAAATCATGTTAAATATTTCATGTAGATCTTAATGGGATAGTTCAGCCAAAAATGTAAATTCCAAAATCATTTACTCACCATCGAGCATTTACAAACTTGTGTTACTTTTTCTGTGGAACACAAAATGGGAAATTTTGAAGAATCTTTACAAACGCTTGTTTCCACAACATTTTTGGATAACCTATCCCTTTAAATAATTAGACGTCTGCGTCAGTGCTTAGTTCAAAATATCAGTGCATCACTATCATCATCTATAAATGCAATGCTTCTCATTGTCATTCACACGGCTAATATGACTCCTGTGTCAGTTGAGTTGCGCTCTTACTCAGCGGTGGACGCTATACTAGTCTATGGAGTCTGGGTCGGCATCCATGCAGGTCTCCCAGGGGTTTCTGGGCATGTGTGGCATGGAGATGATGAGGAGGCTGAGGCCACTGAGGAAGAGGAGTGTGAAGGCGGCGCAGGCGCAAGCGAAGGACCACGAATAGTGGTACTCGATCCATATGGTCTCGTCGCTGTCGATCATGCGTTTGACCGACTGCCTCATGACCTCCACGGAGATGACGATACACAGGCCTGTGAGGGTGAGCAAGGTCACAGAGGTCAAACGGAGAATAAAGATGCTGGTTTTGTGGCTGGTGTCTGATGGTTGATTCACCAGCGTTAACTTACACCACCCTGTTGATCCTTTAATACGTATAAATACTTTCAACAGTGTTGATCTGCAGGACACTCGACCAGTTGGCATAAATGTACACTGTAAAAAAAAGTCTTCAATTGAAAATGTTCTGGTGACTGATCACATCTAAATGTTTCAGTTGGTCTAATTGAAATTCTGTGAATTGATGAATTTCACAGAAATTCAGTTCGGCCAACTGAAAAATGTATTTGTGATCAGTCACTAGAACATTTTCAATTCGAGACCTGATTTTTTTTGTTTTTTTACAGTGTGAAATTCACCCTTGTTAAAAAAGAAGTGCTTGATTGTATTAAATGTGGAATTGTAGTGTATTTTAGATCTTAAAAGTTTATTTTCTGACTAACTGTACTTTCATATTATATATATATATTAATGAAAAAGGCTGCTTAAGTGCACTTAAAGACTTTAACACACTTAAGTATACTTTTAAACAGTGAACAGGGTTAGTTCACCTAAAAATGAAAATTCACCCTAATGTCATTCCACACCCGTTAGACCTCCGTTCATCTTCACAACACATATTTAGTCCGAGAGTTTTCTCTTCCTCCATTGAGAAAAACTACGACAATATTAGGTATTGAATAATTCAATAAACACATTGGCGATCTGAATCAATCCGCTGATTCATAACCGTTTGAATCTTTATTTGAGGATTGAAAACAAACTTGGAAGAGAAAACAATGCTGAATAAAGTCGTAGTTTTTGTTATTTTTGGACCAAAATGTATTTTCGATGCTTCAAGAGATTCTAATGAACTAATTGATGTCCCATATGGACTACTTTGATGATGTTTTTATTCCCTTTCTGGACATGGACAGTATAGTGTGCATACACTTGCATACGCTCTCTGACTAAATCTAAAATATCTTAAACTGTGTTCTGAAGATGAACGGAGGTCTTACGAGTGTGGAACGACATTAGGGTGAGTCATTAATGACATCAATTTCATTTTTGGGTGAACTAACTCTTTAATGTCAGTTAAGTATGTATTAAGGGTTTAGTAATCTTGTCTTGTGCTTTGCAGAAGTACACTTATTTTGATCTGTTGACAATCAAGTACTTGATTATAATTTGAAGTATAGTATGTCATTCAATGTTATATTTAAAGTTAATATATTTTAAAATGTACTAAGCTGCAACTTCATTACAAATGTTTAATTGCAAATATATTTAAATGCATGATATACAGATTAAATAGAATTACATTAAAGTATATTTTAGTTTTACATAAATGCTAGTCAGTTCTTTCAGCAGTAACTTTAACCGTGACTCTTACTTAAAGGGTTATTTCACCCAAAAATGTAAATAAGTAACATTTCTAACTTCCAGTAGGCTGTCTTTTGTATTCAACGTACAGAAAAGGGGTCCAAATGCATCAATTTACTTCAGAAGGCCTTTGTTAATCCCTGTACCCGTGTGAAGCAGTTATATGATGGATAGATGCACTTCTATGGACTTTAAAAAACAGCAACATTCACTGTCATTATAAAGCTTGGAAGAGACAGGACATTTTTTAAATATAACTGATTGTATTCATCAGAAAGATGAATGTCATATACACCTAGGATGACTTGAGGGTGAATAAATCATAGGCTAATTTTCATTTTTGGGTGAACTATTCCTTTAAGTTTGGTTAAAAACGCTCTGAAGTTCAGCTATCTGCATTTAAATTAATAATACAGTTTAATTTAATTTCAATTAACATGTATTCCAGTGTCTGAAAACATTACATTCAGTTCACAGCTCTCAATTATTTTAAACTATATGTTAATTCTTTAATACTCTTTTTACTTAAGTATGCTAAAGTGTACTTCTTTTTCACAAGGTCAACAACAACAAAAGGTACTGTTGTATTGGTATTGTTTGAACTGTGATACATAAACATTGTACATGAGAGAATTATGGTATTTCCATCAGATGCTGTACTGTGGCTGTACTGTGGTGCTGGAAGTCATACAAGCCATTAAAAAAAAATTCAAGAAAGTATAAACTCAGTTTAACATTGTGTTTACCTGCAAAAGCGAAGAACATGCCAGCTGGTCTCAGTAGGTAGTCTCTGCCCTTGCCGAAAGCCCCCAGGAGGCAGAGACTGCCCAGGGTCATGAAGGCTAAACTGAAGATGGCGATAGCAGCAGCTGAGATGTTGTACTCTGACAGAAGAAAATCACAGTGAGTCTGCGTGTCGGTCAGAGAAAGAGACCAAGCCTAATCTAATGGAATCATTATTATTAAATCATTCATTTGGAACATATCTTCAATTATGCATTCAGGCATAACAGAAAATCCTGTCTCTTTCAGAACCCTCTAATCTGCAGACTTCTCACGAGACTCTCCCCATAACCCCCAGGGCCATAACCACCATAGACATAGTTAGAAATGGACAAATTGCAATCCCCCCACACACACACACACACATGTGTGTGAATTCCAGTGAAACACTTTAGTTATAGCAGTGAAAGAGTATGTCGTAACATGTAAGTAAAGATTTAATATTTGACGACTGTTTTAGGATAAAAACATTCAGCAACCAACCGTAGTATCAAGTGATGCAAACTATGAAATTCAACTGAATTTGACGCTACAAGAAACGTTTAGAATTTTTGCATTGCAGACTTAAATAAGAATTAATGTGTGCATATTTAAGAGAATATATTATGTGCAAATAGTTTACTTTATAACTACAATAGAACTTTTACCGTTCTTAATTCTTTTTCATTGTTTCCTCAAATCCCTTGTGTGCTTTTTCCGTAAGTTGAATACGGTAGGCGGCATAGTGGAAGCTAGATATTTTTAGCCTAGAAATCTAGACGCACCTAATCTAATTTGCAGCAAAGGTCATCTAGCAACTCTACATAGAATTGCGAGCTGGAAAAACCGAACTCTGGGCAGGCCAATCACATCGTGTGTAGAGTCGGTGGGCGGGCTTAACATAATGACGGCAGAGTTGCGGAGGTTCCGCGTGTTACTGTACTGTACTTGTAAACACAGAAGCTGGCGAACGGCGGTCTTTCGAATCGGCTTTGGCCGCGACTCTGGAAGACTTGGAGTTAAATGTCCAATGGCATGACATTTTCATTTTATGAGGTTTGTCAACATTAATATGAGTTCCTCTAGTCTGAATATTGTCCCCAAGTGGCTAGAAATTTTTATCTGTGTAACCCGAGTTCTGGCTGTCTGACAGAAGCTCTTACTGTATTCATGTCGATGTTGTGTTTGTTGTTTGTTGTGGTGAAAGCATTTTGTGAGAGAAATAACGTTGCAAAGTTCATAGAATAAGGGTCGGCGCAACTAGGACTTGTGTTTATTCAGAGCTTTCAGATACAAACAAAATAAACTTGCGCTCTCAACAACTCTGTACAATAACACTTTCTCAGCAATCTTTCCCCTGCTCTCCATCTCTCTCTGTCTCAGGCCTGCAGTCTCCCTCTCAGATACTGAAGCTTTCGCGCCTCGATCGCCTCCCGGTGACCGGTCCCAGTATAGCCGCCCCTAACCGTTTTCTAATGGACGCGAGGCAAACTAAACAATAAAATTACACCTCAAATATTTTTTCCCTAAAGTTAGTTTATGTCATTAAAGGCAGTTATCATCCCGATGATTTCATTTCAAGTGTTCGTTTTTAAAATAAGTTTAGTTTTAGTCAGTTATTTGATGCTTTAAAAACAGGGGTTGTGATGTCATGATTGACAGCTGAGATTTATGTCTTTTCTGATTGAAGTTGTCACTGAGGCACTAAGACTTTTTTCAGGATTTTTGGAAGCAGATTGGAGCTTTAAAATCGCTACTGCGCAGACTCGGTCCCAAGATGTCAGCACCATGCAGGCCGCCTGAAAGCTTTAAATCTGGCAAGCGGAAACGGATGATGTCGAGTCATCCATATTTTTTTTTACGGTCTATGCTCTGTCTAGACTGGCAGTGCTGCTTGCTTCACTAAACCACGCCCCCTCTGCTACTTATTTCAAATGCAAAGATGTCAGCCAATCACAACAATGGTTGTTTTCACTGCAGTCTCACAGCAGACACGCCCCTTGAAACAGAGCGTTCAAGCCAGAGAGCTAATATCAGTATAGAAAAAAAAATGCCTTTTATTTCTAAATTATGAATTTTTTAATGTAAAAACTACACTAACAATATAAGTACACCTCAGGAAACATTATAAAATAATAATAAAAAATCATGCCATGGGACCTTTAAGCTTTTCTTTGAGAAAAGAACAAAGAACGGCATTGAAATCATTCTTAAGAAGAAAAAGTGAGTTTTGCCGACCAGATACGACGAAAGTTTAATTATCAACTAGCTCCGCTTCACATTGCTCTGGTTGGTTATAGCGCTATTATATTTAATATAGCTCTGATTGTATTTGTGAGTAAATCATGGAGTAATTTTAATTCTTGGGTGAAGTATCCCTTTAAGAGACAGCAATGTTGGATTTCTAATAAATCCCAGAAAAGAACTCAAAACTACTTATTTTAGCGAGAGAAGCTAAATGCAACAGTTTCACAAGCTAACTGTTACTCTGTGTCTTTGGTAAGTTTATCAGGTTTATTTATTTCTCTGTTTCATTCTTTGTTATTAATATCAATGTTTTACATGAAGCTGCTTCACCAAAAGAACTCCGTAGACACCTTGTTCTCACAACCAAATTATTGAAGGATGACTTCATCTACTCTGCTAATTCAGATTATCTGGCTAATCAGTCTGACCTCTAGAATAATGTTGTGTTTAACATCATTAATTAGTAATACAGACAGATCAATAGTGTGAATGACTATTGACATTTTAGGACGTGGCTCAGGATGTGTGTGGCGGCTTCACGTCTCTCTGCATTCAACACATTATCAAATTCAGATAAGGCTTTATTCCTCTTTAACTCAATGACATAGCTAGAGTGTGAAATAGCCAAGATGTGCTTTGCTCAAGTAGGGCGGAAGATTTAATGCCAATGACCAGATTGCACTGCCTGTGATCGGTGTACCTTACATCTAACAGAGAGCAAGAAATGTCCATTTTTAACTCGATACTTGTTATACATCTTATCTATACTAGATTATTAAAACTTGGGAGAGGTACTTGCTTATGCAAAACTCATTGTGTTTCCAGCTAACAAAAAACACCGTGCTAATGTTCTCATTAAGTTCTGAGCGTTTTTTTCTTGGTTAGGTGAACGTTAAGGGAACATTCCATTTTGAAACATTATGCAAATGTTACTTTTGATTGTTCTCTGAATTCTGAAACAAGTAGTATAACTTTTTTTTAAAACATTAGACGCATGTCCAATTAAACCATTTCAGAAAAAAAGTTCCACGAACGATGCATAATGATTTTGTCTTATTGTTAACTATAAGCTAATGTGCTCCAAAACAATGACAAAATTCATATTTAGAACACTAAAAAATGTTGGGTTAAAAACAACTGGGTTGTTGAAAATAGCCTGACAAGTCAGACCCTCAAGATGTTTGGTCTGGAAACTCACCATTGACAGGGCTCAATCCGAGGGGCGGGATAAACGGTTGTCTTTCAAACTCCCTCTGCACGCGATAGGATAGCGCTACAACCAACCAGAGCAACGAAGGTGAAACGGAGCTTGTTGATGGATTAAACTTTCGCTGTATCCGGTCGCTAAACTCCGAACACATCTTCCCTTCTTAAGAATGACTTCAGTGCCGTTCTTTGTTCTTTTCTCAGAGAAAAGCTTAACTCCAAGTCTTCCAGAGTCCCGGTCAAAGCTGATTCGAAAGACCGCCGTTCTCCAGTTTCTATGTTTACTAGAAGCACGCAAGTACAACTCTAACGTCATTATATTAAGCCCCGCCCACCGACTCTATACATGATGTGATTGGTAGATTTGCTGCTGCTAGGGTGCGTCCAGATTTCTAGGCTAGGTTGAAAATGGACAACCCCAGAAATTGGACCCACTCAAACAACCCAACATGATGAATGGCACACATGCACCTTATAGGGTATAGGGAACGATTCAGACGGATGGATTCAGCTTTCCATTTGGGGCAAATGTGCGAGCTGGCGCAGACCACAAAACGTATCAACCTATTGAATTATACACCGAATGCTGTATTTCAAAGCGATATGGAGGAGATTAGAAGGATAAACGGTTCGAGATTAGGAGGAAACTGCAGCTTTGCCAAGCTTAACGGCTTAACGAAATTCTTACTAGCCTATATCAAAAATAAACTTTTTAATATTCTGCTCTCTAGATATGGCTTGGGTCGGTCCTTCAGTGCAAGTTCACAGGATTTGTTTGACATTTATCGAGCAAAAATAAGATGGCTTGTACCTCTCCTCAACATTTGAAGTATCATTCCTGTCTGTTGAATAAACTGCAGTCCATTTAAATTCCTAATTCCGTTCTTATCCACTCATCTCTGCTTGGTTTTAAGTGTAACCTTTGCAATATCCTCACGTGATTTCAAAGGCGGAAAACCTTACCTTTCTGGGTCTTTACTTCAAAAACTTCAGCCTCTTCCCCAGATGTGAAGTGTTTGAAGTACGAGCAGTTCTTGACTGCAAAACAAGATGAAAACAGTTATTGTAGCCGAGGGTTGCAGGTGCTGTCATTACGATGCATCCAAACTACCAATGAGCCTGCTTGACAATTTCTCCAGAGACCATAGCCGGGTGCTCACAAACAAGCCAGGCATTCGTGTGTCCATAGAATGGATCATGAATTGTGAGTTATGTGCAGAGGCCATGTGATTACTTTGCGCAAGCTTTCTTGCTGGTATTCATGAATGCGTTTTTTTGGGAGGCAAATTAGCTGATGAAATGTCACAAGCTTTGTTGCCCTTCATTGTTTCGCCCCCACTAACTTGACAAAACAACACTTTCCTAATATTCGCCCTTCAGAAGTAAGCTTCTCGCCCATGTGCTCACAAGTTCGCAAAATTAGTCCTTTGTCTCGATCTCGAATATCCCAGGGCAATCTCATTAAATATAAGACTTTGTGCGGTAGGAATCTCATCCTTAGATTAAACTCGTAAAGCAACCTCGGCGTCCCCTGAGCCTGGGGAAAGACATGAGATTGGGAACTGACAGAGAAGCTGTTTGTAACGCTGGACCAAGAATCTCCACCACAAGTAGGGGGATGGTGGAGGCCTATGTATAGGTTACCTAGCAACAGGCTGGTCTTAGCTTTATTAGTAAAAGCAGACTGACTGAGGAGAGGGAATGGGATGCGTTGCGCCGTGCTGCTTTAGACCGAGATTTACTCAGCTTATTTGACTATTCCCATCACAGGCCCTTAGTGCAAGCTGTTGTGGATGAGTTCATCTCATGACGGGCCTCTGAGAGCCTTTGGCCATAATGTTTGCTGCCATGTGTGGGCTAATACATGTGTTGGGTCGTGGTCAGTTGTCTGGGCAAAAAATAACCCTGCGTTAGCATTTCAGTACCCTCATCCCACGATGTGAGACTTGGTTTAATTGTGTTTCAAGCCCTTTGCGGCAATAGAGGGTTTGATGGGGCTTTGTTGATGTGCCTCTATGTTTCATGTCCTCTTCACCTAGCGCCGGTCATTTATTTGACAGATATTTACAAGGACAGAGTGATCACGAATCGGTTTCTAGATAAAAGGACCACTTTTGACAAATCTGTCATCCCCTCCCCCCCACCACCCCCCGGGCACGTATCGAATGCGAAACCTGTGCCCTGCTCCTTGCTCTGCATGTAGGCAGATCTGTTTTTCAGCATGATTATAACTAAAAGAATAGAATGAGTCTTTTCAGTTCAGCGACACCGCGGTGCAAAAATGAGGAGCCGAAAATAGCGATTTGGGGCGTATCATTGACCTCGCAGGTTTGTTAATGGAAGCACTTATTTCAGGGAGGAGGTCGATTGCTGGGTTGCAATGGCTGTCATTTAGGTTTTTACATCTTGATTAAAGCTCGCTCCATTTTGTGGCTCATGCAAACAAAACATCAATGCATGACAAGTTGCCTTTAGTGTGGCTGTGCTGTTTTAATCCCTGTAAATATGGAGCAGTAGCTCATGAAAACAGAGATGTCCTCTTTTGTCCACTTGTAGAGTGACCGTTAGATTCTGGGTCAATGTGAGCGGAGGAGCACACATTTAAAGCAGAAAATCTGCTAAGGGGGCTTATATCTGGGTCACACAAGGGAAGTGGCTTCATCCGGGGCCTCGTGCCTTTGCAGAGGTTAGGCTGACCAACAGAGAAAAAGCCCCTGCTACACAAAGGTACTACATGAACAGTCAACCCAAAAATAAAAGTTGTGTCATTACCCTCATGTTGTTCAAAATGAATGACTTTCTCTCTTCAGTGGAGAACAAAAGATTTATAGTAGATCTTCACACAGCTCTTTTTCATTCACTGAACACATACAGTGATTTGGGACCGTCGAACTCCACAAATGACAAAAGTTTCATAGTGGTCATTTGACACGTGTGTTTTATTCCAAGTCTTTTGAAGCCATACAATAACTTTGCTTGAGGAAAAAAATACAGTTCATGTTGTTATTTATTGAAAATCTGCTTTTGGTGACAAGACATGAGAGAATGTCGTCTGGTGTCCTTCCAGACAGAAACATCATGTCGGCCCAGATCCGGTCCACATCTGGTACGTGCTGAATCCACATGTACCAGATGTGACCCGGATCGGGGCCAACACTATTTGTTAACACAGGTTTGGAACAACATTGGTGGTAAATGATGACAGAATTTTACATTTTGGGTGAACTATCCTTTTCTTTCACTATTAAATCATAAAGTACTCTATCAGTATCTACTGAGTGGTTCCATTTTCAAATTGTTAAATTGGCTTAAAATGGTTATATTAACATAATCAACTCCACTGGAAGGCTTGAGAGACATTTTAACACGAGTGCTGAATGAGTGTTGAATGCTTGATTCCCTTGAAGAACTTGATGAGTCTCGCCAACACTCACTGCTCTTCTTATCCCTCTGTGAGAAGCAGGTCTGGGAGTAAAGCCAAGAATCATTGCGCAAGCAGAAATATAACTGCTTAAATTCTATGTTTTTGGCTCATGACTTCTTCTGTGCAGTTCAAGAGGCTATCCAAATCTAACCACTCCTCATGCCGGTAATAGTGTTTGCAGTACTAGGTGTGTGAACTGGGCCACACCTTGTCTCATGGGACGTCACTTTGACCCGTTGTGCTCTGTAAGGGGTCTGTGGAGCCTCAGGGTTAGGTGCTTTCTAACCCTTTCCAGTACAAAATGTCCCACTGGGCCAGGAATATCAGCAGGTGTCTCCCAAGACTGCAAGCCACCACCTGAGTGAACTGCTTATCTCCAAATGGTCTAAAGTGAGAGCTGTGGGGTTTGGTAAGAGTAATGTAATGCCAACAGTCCTGGTACTGTGCAGTCCCCAACTGAAAAATCCAGCATTGCTGTTCACCATCATAAGGTATGTTTTGCATGTTGGGACCAGTTCCAAATGGTGGTTGCTGGTTTGCTGGTGGCCAGTTTGGAAAGTGGTAGTGCTGGTTCAGCTTTGCTAGAAAGCAGCATGACTACGCTGGTCCACCATCTAGACCAACACCAGATCTAACCAGCGTAAACAAGCTGGGACCAACATGGAATTCATGCTGGTTTATGCTGCATTTTACAGTAGGGAGGAAGGAAATGTTTGATGAACCACAGATTTTGTTCATTTGACTGATGTTGACATTACTAATAAACTGAGCTCAGAAATGAGATCTATAATGGTAAAAATGGCTAGTCCATATGTTGATAGTCTTGCATAGGCGGATTTATGACTATTGGCATGAACTCTAGTACACACTGCAGTTTATTTTTAGTTTAAGAACCACCCAGTCTTGACCCATTACTGTTTTTACATGACGTTTAGCGGTGGCTACAAGAGAGTAATGCATAGGTGTACTTAAAGGTGCCCTAGAATGATTTGAAACAATATGTTCAATTGTTCTCTGATATCTACATAGAGGGTATGTGGCTTATTTAAGGGCAAAAATTGTCCAGATACAGTTTTACAGGTCCATTTACAATCCTATAAATTGTCCCTAGGATGTAATGCTCTGTTTTTGCCTTATTTGGAAGAGTCATGAATATTAATGTTGAGCTCTGCTCTGATAGGCTTATTTCAGCAGCTCACAGCACTTTAGCTGTTCAACTTGTGAGTCCTGACCTTCCTGACACAACACAGAACGACTAAATGACACACTTTAAGCAAAACATCTCAAATGGAGATTGATAAAATGCAGCTTACTTGTTTATTGGTCTTTTTAGATCATACGCACGCGAGAAAGCCACAGATATGTGGAGAAATATATACATATCTATGGAGAAATATGGAGCTCTCGCGTTCGTGCGGTTTCCAGATTTCAATAATTAAATCAACCAAACAGAGCTTTTCTGTTAAAAGAAGTCGTATACTATCCAGTGATTAACCTAAACATGTCCAATCTGGCAACCATATGCATGGGAGCTCTCTCTCGCACACGGGTGATATGAAAACACAAATAAACAAGTAAGATGCATTTTATCAATCACCATTTGACTATCGTTTTAACTTATATGGTGGAAAATGTGACGTTTGCTAGAAGGATCGGGTGAACGATCTGTAAGCAAAGTATCT
Organism: Pseudorasbora parva; assembly: GCF_024679245.1. Taxonomy (NCBI): domain Eukaryota; kingdom Metazoa; phylum Chordata; class Actinopteri; order Cypriniformes; family Gobionidae; genus Pseudorasbora; species Pseudorasbora parva. Next base: position 18,121,091 of record NC_090173.1, read on the forward strand.
ACGGTTGTATTTTGTAATAAAAAATAATATTAACCTTTGTCATTAGACACACTATTTAGTTTTGTATGGTATTTGGAGTTTCCTATTGTTACTGTACTAGCATCTTGCGTCATCTAGACAATGCGGTCTCTCCTAAGAAACTTTTAATTTAATCAGAAATTGTTTAACAGTCAATAAGTGGATAAATTACTTACTGCTTGCAGGAATATAGCTGCCCCTTTCTTCAGTTTAAGACGCTGAGGGAAGCTTGCTTGAAATGGGCCAAACAAAGGAACGATTTGTTGTGGTATCCGATTATAATAAACCTCAACCATGTGTCATGAGAGCCGTTTTTGTTATCTTCGAGTGTCTTGTTTACCATCAGTAGATTCGGCTTGTTTGGACAGATGCAAATGTTGGGGGCGTGCATATAAACGATCCCCAACGCTTACATCAAAGTTGGGTTTATGTTGAGAAGCACTTTTTTTTCTGTTTAGTTTTTGATTTACGAGATTTACATAAGAAATAGAAGGCAATGGGGTTTGAGACTCACAGTATGTGATGTCCATGTACTGAACTCTTATTATTTCACTATGGCAAGGTTAATTCAATTTTTCATTCTAGGGCACCTTTAGTGATATCTTATTTTCTTGCTACCAGGTCTTGACCTTTCGAAGATCACAGCTGAAAGCAACTATCTAAGCCAGTAAACCTTTGACTCCTCATCCTTAGAAGTTCTGACTCTAGCCTATATGGAGTTATTCTGGAAGATTCTGATTCCTGGAAATTGCGTAAAGCCATACAATCAGGTTGGAGCTTGCTGCTTTACAAAAGGTAATTTTGTGTGATGTACACATAAGAGATGATTGGTCATTAGATCCATAAATGGTCCAATGGCATTTGCTACTTGCTGGATGACGAGATATAGTGTTGCTGAATTAGCCATTTGTCAACACATCTAAGATAAAAAGCTGCTGGATGATTAGGGTTTAAATCAATTGAAACTGCAGGCCGCTGTCCTTCTGCCATCAACATCCATAGCTGATGTGAAATCTTTAGGTTTTGCTTGAGGATGAGATTCTCCCCAGACATTCACAAGAGCACATGCCGGGAGTTATCTCTCTGTTTATCTCCGCAGGTCTTCCTGAAGTGTGACAAATAGAGGATGCCTGTTTTACTGCCCCCTCCATCAAATAGGTGACAGTCTGTAGGCAATTACCTATTCATTCCGCTTGTTTCTGTTATTTCAGAGCCCTTTATTCCATCCTTCCATCCATCCACTCGATACTTTGATCATCCATCCACAATACTATAATTTTTGTGATATTTGATCTATAACCTGCCGTCTGTATTTCTCAAGACTTAAATGTTGACATAAGCTTGCATTTGAGTGCATTTGACGGTTAATTGTCAGGAACAGAAGGTTTCAAGGCAGTTATTCGACGTTCTGTCAATTAATGCACACAATCTTTACTGCTTGAACTGCATTTAATTTTTCATACTCGCTCGGTCGCTCATCTTCTCCTCAATCTATTTGACCTCATGAGTTTGTGCGCAGGAATGAAATGAGGCTGATCCGTCCCTATAGAGCAGCGCAAAGAACAGTCAAATTATTTCCCATCTCCCACAGGTAGATACAGCTCGTCTGCCTTCCATTAATCCACATATCTGCTCATTAATCATCTTAACCCATGTATTATATCCTTAAACAACCCAATGACATCATAAACAGCAAATCAGCCCCTGTTCAGTTCATTAGCAGCCAGGTCACTGAGCTCACTCAGCAATTCAAAATAGTACAATAAAAATAATATACCCTTAATTTGAAGAACAGACTCCCACCCATCTCGCGGATTAATGTTTAAATGCAGATCTCTGGACAGAGAGAAACTTTTCACCTTGAACATTCTTGCACTGCATGTAAGATGAGAGTAGGCTTGGCTTCAACTTCCATTTACAAAACTAAAGATGAACGAGGTGCTCTTCCAAAAACGTCATGTGGAAGACAGATCCATGCCTTTGGGCTACATCGATTGGACGTGTGCTAATGGCGTTCATGAGAAATAACTTGAAGTAGATGTGAATTTCCTTACCTCCTGGCAGGCTGATAGGGCCACAGCCTTTGCCCTGAGGGTCTTCCTCCACAATGAAGATACTCTTTTTACACAGTCTCCAGAGTCCAAAGTGGGCCGCTTCGCAGGTGGTGTTGAGCTGCTCCACCCTGGGACTCAGAACCGCCCAGTGGTCCGTCACCACTGCCGCTAACATGGACGAGATGCCCACCAGGATAACCAGGAAGGTGATCTTCACCTTGGTCTTCTTGTCCTCCAGCATGGTGACCGTTGAAGATAAGTGAGCTTTGAGTTTGTGGTGTAGTTTGAAAGTGCCTCTTCCCTTGAATTGATGCTTTGGTTTAGTTTACTTCTCAGACAACTTAAAAGTCGCACGGCTACTCGCTATCTCTTCACTCCAGCGAGTGTGTCCACAAATCTCTGCTTCTGCTTGGGAAAAGAGGCCAGATAATAGTGCCCTAGTTTTCTCTCTCTCTCTCTCTCTCTCTCTCTCTCTCTCTCTCTCTCTCTCTCTCTCTCTCTCTCTCTCTCTCTCTCTCTCTCTCTCTCTCTCTCTCTCTCTCTCTCTCTCTCTCTCTCTCTCTCTCTCTCTCTCTCTCTCTCTCTCACACTGTAAGACAGTCATTTAGTATGGTGGGCCGTGACTTTAGACCTGCCTTCATGATGTAGCCAGAAAAAAGAAAAATATAAGCTAATATTGGAAAACCTGCAGCATTTAACAAAAAAGTTTTGAGAAGCCGTGCACAGAGGACATGTATTGGACATGTGATCTTTTACATAATAATCAATGGAACTGTCTACACAAGAAATACCAGATGATGGACAGCAGGTCTCTATTTTAGAGTTTCCCCATCTGTATGAAATTATTAAGTAATATCATGTATGTGATTTTGTGATGAACTCTTTTTGATGGCCCAAGATGCTGGAATAGGCAAACCCACAGTTCATGCTAAGTTCATGGAGCACAGACTTTAGTTGGGACTCTTTTTAAAGAGGACACTTGGATTTTTCCTTTTTATTGGTATGAAAAATGTACAAAAATACTATTTTCAAAAATTTTTATGAGATATATATTTTCCAAAACATGTTTTACTATAAAACTGTGAGAAAACCAAAGCCATAAATCTAAACAAGTTGAGTTCGGAATTTGAGGTTGATATCTCAAAAAATTAGCTTTCAGTAAGATTTTGTTTGGGCGCAGTACCAAATGTTTCCATCAGATGAAATTTGTTTCCCATTCCAATGCATCATTTTTGACAATATATTTTTTTCAGGACCATTTAACATTGTCGAATCGTTTTTTATGTGTGTTTACATAGCAAGTGCAAAAATAATTTTGATGAAGTAAAAAATTATTTTTAAAAAAAAAAAGCACAAATATTCAACTTACAAACTGATGCCTGGTCATAACCCCTCTGTGTCGCTTTTTAATGCAAAGCATGATTTTTCGATGCCCAGGGAACTCCGTTGATTTCAATGATAAATCTTTGGTGTCATACACAGATGTGTTGGGCATGAGATAACATTCTCATGCCCTTAACAATGAAATGTTATATTGGGTCATAATTTTGCCATTATAACATGTTGTGGTGTGATTCCCAATTTAATCAGCCAGCATAATTTTATTTACTTTTATTTATTTTAAACTGATTTGTGTGAAGAAAACACCCAAAAGCGATCACCGTCCATTTCATTGCCGATTGTGTCGTGCTAAAGAGTCGGATGTATATTTTGAATTAGATATGACTGAGTGTGTTTACGGGTTTTTTTACTCAAATTTTTACTCAATACTCAAAAGAATATATAGTATATATTTTTTTATATAAAAATATGATGTATAATATATATAATCATTTCAAATGCAAATAATTCAACTTGTGGTGTAGCCCTTAAATCCTCTTTATTTTTAACATTATACAGAGTTTTAGCAATACTAACATTATGTGAAACTATTGTAAAATAACCCATGCAAAGGCCATTTGTATACATACACACAGATAAAAAAGTGACCGCTTGTCACTGTTAGTGTTACCCTTAAAAGGACACATTTGTACCTTTTTTTTACCAGAAATTGTTCATTGTAGTACCGAAAAGGTACAAATTTGTAGGGTATATGCAACTTTTAGGAGTAAAACATGTACAAAGATGTCCTTTTAAGGATATTGATAAGCTGTTGTACCCCTAAAGGTACACTTTTGAAATCCTTTTATCTTTGTATATGGATTTCAGTTGAAAATAAAAATGTTACTGGGATTTTACTGTTGCTGAAGCTCACGACTGATTCATTTATTATAGTAAACATTCTGAAATGACAAAGACAGACTCAAATGAATTGTTATGGTTCAATGCATTAGGCAAGACATTTAACATTTCACATGTCTTGAATTTCATTTTCCTCTTTGCAAGATTGGATGCTGATGGCTTGTTGTGTTCATTTGTCTTGTGCCTCGCTTTTCCAAGGCAGTTTAATTATTTCCTGTGCTACCGTTGCTTGATCGCGGGATCCAAGAGGCTCATGGGAAATTTCCTTTTATTAGTAGATGATCTACTTTCCCCCATCAGTGAGTGTGTGAGGCTGTAACTATACCTTGATATCAAAACGGATTTCAGTATTAGGAGGAGACTCCAGTTTTATTGTTAGCTTTGATTTTTTTAAATTGCATTTGAATTTTACTTTCATGTAGGTTTCTTAAATGAGATTAACAGCTATTGGTGTCACTTGCAATGGCAAGCATTACTAGCTGATTTCATTTGATCAGGGTTTCCACGGGTCTTAAAAAGTCTTAAATTGGAGCAGAAAGTCTTAAATTCAATATCATAGCATCAAATTATAGGGCCCGAAATTCACAATCCATGAATCCATTCATAAAAATGGAATTCACTGTATAATGAGGAATGTCACAGAATGTGTCATATTTTGGTATGTCTGTACACTTAAAGGGACAGTTCGCCCAAAAATGAATTTTCATTTGAGTATCATTTACTCGCCCTAATGTTGTTCCAAACCCGTAAGACTTTCATTCATCACATAAAATCATCAAGTCTTTTCAGAAAATTTGGAATAATCTGCTTTATTCATATGGATTAGTTTTACGATCTTTTCATGAACATTTTGAAGCGACAACATGGAAGTTGCTTAGACTGTCAATGGAAGGACAGGAATCTTTTCATTAAAAATATCTTCATAAAGCAGTTTAAAATTGCTAAATTCCATATTCTGCAAAATATTATGTTCTTCCTCAGGATTTGTGTTTTCCAGTACACATTCAAAACATCCTTGAATAAAGATACATTTACCTGACATACAAAATTAAGAAATTAAGTCTATTTTTAACCAAAATTTAACAAAATTAAGCGAGTTGATGCTTAAATAACAAATATCTGTCATTGGGTATGAAAATGATTTGCAGTTGAATTAAGTAGAATTTTATGAACCCATTGACAGATATTTGTTCTTGTTTTAATAAAATCACTTTCAAAAACTTTCACAAGATTTCTTATCTTAAACATCAAGCTATTTGTTGTAAAAATGAATTAAAAAGTGATCTGTTGCAAATTCTATTTTCAAACTTTGAAGTGTCACTAATAAAACTCGCTGTGTGCTTAGACATTTAGAGAACGTATTGACGTGTTATGTATGTTCCCTTCAATTTATTCCTTAAATGTTATTTAATTGGTCTTAAAAATGTCTTAAATGTACCTTCATAAAACCTGCAGAAACCCTGTTTATGCACATTTTAGGATATTACTAGCCTGACAAGCCAGACCCACATCAAGATGTCTGGTCTGGAAACTCACCATTGACAGGGCTCAATCCGAGATGCGGGATAAACGGTTGTCTTTCTCGCCGTGCACGCAATTGGATAGCGCTACAACCAACCAGAGCTCGTTGATGGATTAAACTTTAGCCGTATCCGGTCGGCAAAACTCCGAACACATCTTCCCTTTTTAAGAATGACTTCAGTGCCGTTCTTTGTTCTTTTCTCAGAGAAAAGCTTAACCTCAAGTCTTCCAGAGTCGCGGTCAAAGCGGATTCGAAAGACCGTTGCCGTTCGCCAGCTTCTGTGTTTACTAGTAGCACGCAAACTCAACTCGGCCGTCATAATGTTAAGCCCCGCCCACCGACTCTATACACGATGTGATTGGCGTGACCAGAGTAAGACTATTCCAGCTCAGAAGTGTATTGAGAGTTGCTAGACGACACTCGTGGGCAGATTAGATTTGCTGCCGCTAGGGTGCGTCTAGATTTTTAGGCTAGGATATTACGTAATGCAGGATGGAAAAGATGTGCATAAATTCTAAAAATGTGCATTAAAGCGTATGCACTCAATTGAGGCACATACACGTTTTACCTGAAAAAAATACCAACACATTTACTGAATACAACAAAAAACGTCCGTGACTTCGCCTATAATAAAGAGGATGTGATTGGCTAACTGGGCTAACCAACAGACCAGTCGCATTACAGAATGATTGGGTTTAATTCCCTCCCAGAAATGTCTCAGTTGAATAATATTATTTTGATGGCACTACAATATATTCAGCAGGTGTTCAAAATGCTAAAGGTGCATGTTAAAGATGATCAGGTTCTTTTCTACCAGGATAACATTAGCGGTGTTGCTACTGTATATTCTATTTCAAATGTGGTTTGATATTAGAATAGTCAAGAGAAAGTCAAATCTTCTGTCTATGATACTTTACACCACATTTCTGTTCATGTTAACCAAGGTACAGAAAAACATAGTAGAAATGTTTTATAGTTGCAGACTACTATTCCCACAGACGTCAGTGCAGATAAACATACTAGAAAGTTTCCCATGGGGGTTTTCACACCGCTGGTCATTTGTTGAATCATTTTTTTTGCCACTCACTGTAGAAGATGGAGAATGTAAATATGCTGTATGTAGCAGGCCTATCCCTCGCATTTGAGTTCCCCTTACATGTTAATAATGTAGCGTAGCTTAAACCGACATTAAGTCTGAGCTTTTTATAAAACGCCGTGGCCCACTTATCAAGATTCTGGCCCATTTTTCTTTGGTGACAAGTCTTTCGCCGCCTAATACACGTGTCAAAAAATGGCACATGGCAAAATTGGACTGCTTGAGGTGGAAAGAGAGCAGCTATCCTGAGCTGAGGCGTTCTGTTGGGGAACTGCACCCTGAGCCTGATGCATGTTGTGTGAATAATGCTGGACACATTCATTGAGATGGAGAGCTCTCTTGAATGTATTTTTCATCCACAGGCTCTGTGTGGTAGCTAGGATACGACAGGGATTTATATGCCGGGCAGAGGTTGTTTCCAAACACACACGCCACTCGTGCTTCAGTCGTTCAGGAATTTTTAAATCAGAAGAACCACTTATTTCATTACAACGGTGAGCATTTACATCTACAACCTTTACATCAGCCAGCTATTTCAATCCCAGCTTTTTGTTCAGTGTTATTGTTCTGATGAACGGTGAGATTTGGTTTCTTTATTATTATTTTCCATTTAAAGGTCATGATTATCATAATTACAACATAAAAAGTTAAAATTACCACAAACGAAGTCATAATTATGAGAAATTATGGCATTCATAATTCTAAAAAGTATAACATTTAAAATTTTATGAATTATAATTATACTTTTTATAAATTATAAAATAAATTGAGATAACTTCAAAACTAATAAATGTAATAATTTCAACTTTTTATCTAATAATTGGCATTTTTTCCTTATTTCACATCTTTCTCATAATTATGACTTTTGTCAGTTTTGACATCTCATAATTATGATTTATAATTTCAAATGTTTTCATAATAAAAATTTTTTAACACAATTTTGACTTAAATCTCATAATTTTGACTTGTCATAATTATGAAAATTATGACATGCAAAATTGAAATTATGAGTTGAAAAACAATTATGAGATAATATTTTTTCTTATAATTATGATTTAGTATGTCATAATTTCAACATTTTACTTCATGGTTATGACTTTTTAAGTCACTTTTGACTTTTTAAGTCATTTTGATTCAGTATGTCGAAATTTTGACTTTCTAAGTCATTGTGACCATTTTATAATTTTGATGTTTTTGTCATATACTTTTCAAGTAATAATTTCCATTTAGTATGTCATAATTTTTGGTTGAGTATGTCATAATTTTACTTTTCATCTCATATTATGATTTGGTATGTTATTTTTGATGTACTTAGGCTATGATTCAAGCTGATGACACACGGGCCCACCGGGCAACTTTTTGAGCAATGTTGCCGAAAGATGCTGTGTTGCCGATAAGAGTTGCTACTCTTAAAAATAAAGGTTCTTAAATGGTTCTTTTGCAGGGTGTATGGTTCCATGAAGAACCTTTAATATCCAAAGAACCTTTCCATTGCACAAAAGGTAGTGCAAAAAGGTTCTTTAGACTATAAAATGGTTAGAATGGGCATCAAATTTCTATCTGGGCATCCAAAAAGAAACGTGTTGTCCATTCTCAATGGGAAAATATTTAGCAACATCACATCAGAATTGCTCAAAAAGTTGCCCTGTGTATCATAGACATTATGATTTTATTTTCTAATATGGTGGAAATGGGTTTCCATATGACTCCATTTTGTCTCTGGACTCAATTACCTTTGGTAACACTTTATTTTAATGGTCAACGTTAGACATTCTACTTACTATAAGCAACTTTGTAACTACATGTCAACTAGCAGTCATTAGAGTAGTAGTAGACCTTCTAAAACTTAATTATGATGACCCCCAAAACATACATACAAGAAATCAATCAATCAATCAAAAATATATAAACTTTATTTATATAGTGCTTTTACAATGACGATTCAAAGCAGCTTCACGGTGTTAAACCAGACAATATTGCAACAAAATTTGATTTGGTTGTACAGTCGTTCTGGAGAAAACAGTGATGTCATCAGCATATACCAATTTATCATACAGCGACAATGCCGGCAGATCATAGTTTTTAGAATTAAATAAGACTTAATTAATTAATTTTATTTGTATATTTAGTTGAATAACTTAGATCATAAATTTAGTGCTATAGTGTTATTAATTTAGTGTTATAAGAAACTTTGCAACTACTTGCCAACTAACCTGAACCCTAACACCGAACCCTAACTTAACAGTCAACCAATCCTCCAATGAGAGTTGATATGAAGTTACTTATATTTAGTAGAGTGAATAAAGTGGACAAACAAAATAATAAAGTGTGACCTTTCCTTTTAATTCACCTCCATTTATATCTGAAATATACTGAAAACCACCACATTTATATCAGTTGTTTCCCCATCTAAAGTGTTATGCACTCATCCTAATTAGAAAGTCATTTCTGTCCTACCTGTGAGCGACAAAGGGAATGGGCTGTGTTAAAAATGGGTTGCTAAATACTGAGCAGGTGTTAAACAAATGATGTGTTTTGCCTTAAAGGACAACTCCGGTGAAAAATGACCTTAGGGGTAATTAACAGATGGTTACCGAGTCAATCGTTCTCTGGGATGCATTTGAATGAAAATCGAATATAAAGAGTTTTATCTCTAAAAACAGATTAGCTTATAACACTAGTCTATGGGGCACAGAGTAGTAAAATTAAATCGCTAGTTAATACCACTAACAAGGCTCAAAATAGCCTCACACTAACACGGTAGCACAATGAGGGTCCCTACATGCAAACCGAAGCATTGAGAACTTTGTAAGTGTACAAACCGTTTCATAAGAAGATACTTTATAAAGACAGAACATTATGCATATGCAGATAGCAGCCATCTTGGAAAACAGTCTCGACGAGTCTCTCCCAGACGCATCCCAGAGAACGATCTACTCGGTAACCACGTGTTAAATACCTTTAGGTTCATTTCTCACTGGAGATGTCCTTTAATTTGTATCTGCAGGTGACATTTAAAAAATAGAGAAGCAGGTGTATTGAATAGTGATGTGATTCATACTTGAGAAAAAACTATGGCACTGATATGTAAGTTGCTTTGAGTCAAGACAGCTCAAGCATGCATTTAAAGGTGCCCTAGAGTGATTTGAAACAATATGTTCAATTGTTCTCTGATATCTACATAGAAGGTATGTGGAGGGTATGTCCCTAGGATGTAATGCTCTGTTTTTGTCTTATTTGGAAGGGTCATGAATATTAATGTTAAGCTCTGCTCTGATTGGCTTATTTCAGCAGCTCATACAAGTTCAATTGTTCAGTGATTAATCAGAGCAAAAACAAAAGCCAAAAAGCTGTTTTACTTTTACATTTGAAACGTTTGAATGTTTGAAACGTTTTAATCACACTCAAACTCACTTTATTCCATGTGTGAAATGCAAAAGATGTTTAGCAGAAGGTTCAAGCTAAGTGAAGTGTACAGTTTCTAATGCTAAATCCAAGATCTATATTAGACCTGATGAAAGCTAACCGTTGGCATTATTTCCCATCAACTCAGTTCATGGACATGCACCTTGTAAAAAGGAGTACACTTACAGAAAGGTTCTTATTACAGAAAAGAATACACTTGTGCAAATTGAATGTAATGTTATGTGCAATTAAATTAAATTATTAAATTAAGATATAAATTACATTTATATTTATATATCTATATTAATTTATATTAAGTGCAATTAGCTGAACTCAGTGTTTTTTTTACCCACTTAAGTAGAACTCAAATTTTCCCTGAGCCTTTGAGATATAAGAGGTCATCATACTATAAGAAAATCCTGTTAGTCGAAAAATTGCTTTATTTTAACCCTTGTGCATCAATTTAAAAAAGTTACACATAGGTCTATAGAGGACAAAAATGTCCATGTCGAAAAAAGATGACCCTTTTAAAGAAGACCCTTGGCAGATTATTATTGAGGAAGTCAAAAAAGTTGAAAAAGTGAAACCAAAAAAGAGTTATGATGATTTGATGAAATGTGATTTATTAATAATATTTTATATATATATATTACATGTTGAGCTCTAAAACTAGAAAATCAAAGCAATAAATCTAAAAAAGTTGTGTTCCAAATTTTAGGTTGATATCTCAAAAAATGAGCTGGCAGAAAGATTTGGTTTGGGCACAGTGCCAGCTTTTCCCCATTAGATGCGAGCAAACAGTGTTTGGATTTGTGATTTGTAGTTGAGTTTTTCTCTCTCAAATATTACAAGCACACACCTGCACACCTACACAGATATTTTTATTTATTAGATACATCCACACCACATCTAACATCCATACCAACACACCCACACGGTTATAGCTGCATATTTTATCAAATTGGTTTCATAATATGCATAAACAAAAAACAGGAATAAAGTGAGTATTTGCTTTATACGCCAAACCTAAAAAAAAATGGCACCATCTGGTAAAAAAAAATAATTAAAAATTAAAATTTTGAAGGCTTGCCAACAGAATAAAAGCCTATTATCAAAGATTGCATCATTTTATAGTTAAATGGCAACAGGATTTAAAATAGCAGTTTTAATGGGTTTCAATGTGGACATTTTTGTCCTTATGGCCCTAAGTATGAGTATTTTGTGTACCTAGTGCAAATTAGGTTTTTTTAAAGGAAATGGTGGTTAAATATTAAAATTCCAATAAAAATACACACCTGTGGCAAATTTTATGCAGTTAGCATTACCAAAGGCAAAGTTATCAAAAAAATTAAAACTGAAAAAGACAAAAATGTCCATTAGGACGCAATCAATCAATCAACTTTATTTATATAGCGCTTTTACAATCACGATTGTGTCAAAGCAGCTTCACAGTGTCAAACAGGATAATATTGCGACAAAATTAGATTTGGCTGTACAGTCGTACTGGAGAAAACAGTGATGTTATCAGCTTATTTTAATTTATCATATAGCAACAATGTTGGCAGATCAGTATTTAAGTTTATAGAATTAAATAAGACCTAATTCATACATTTTATTTGTATAATAAGTTGAATAACTTTAATCATATTTTTAGTGTCCCCAACTGAGCAAGCCAAGCCAAAGGCGACAGTGGCAAGGAACCAAAGCTCCATCAGGGCATGATGGAGAAAAATAAACCTTGGGAGAAACCAGACTCAGTCGGGGTGCCAGTTCTCCTCTGGCCTATTAACACACCGTGTAAGATTATTATTCTGGCACCCTTACAGGTCAGAAATCATATTAGATTGGAATATTCAAAATTTCAGGGTATCACAAGGGACGCACAAGGGCTAACCAAGCCCAGCGAATGACTCGTTGTGGAGTGTGCCCATCTACAGGCAGAAGATCAACGCCTACTTCATCTTTGCAGCTTTGGCCCTGCCCACTGGCGTATTAGTGAGATGACAAGGAGAGAGCAGCGATACAGGATCAAGTACAATGTGGACAATGGTAATGTCTCAGTTGAGCATTATTCATTTGTATGAATCAAATCAAATCACACGCGCAAGTTTAACAGTGACTGAGTTCTGGCACTCTAACTAAAAATGAATTGCTCAGCAAATTTGGAATATAGAAAATATATTTGGTCATAGAAAAAAGATGCTTGTTAGTTTTCACATCTACCAGCAGATGCTAATAGGCCCACACAAACCTGCAGCCTTGACCTCTCTGGTAAGTCAACACCTTTGTTTTTTTGTGAATACAGGATCAATGTTTTTTTTTCTTTTTTGTGGTACAGTTTCATCATGCAGACCCTGATGTTTGAGGGTCACAAGCAACAGCTTAACTGCAGATGAGAAATATCTCGCCCGGTCTGTCACAATCATCGTCAACGCGGCAGGATCTTCACCTCCGCATGACACCGTCGCTCCGCACAGCCCAGCTGGGAAACTCTTCTACAATCGTGAACACCTCACTGAGCACGTCGCAAGTACATGACAGTCACAATGCGAAATCAATCTCATCATGTCGCGACTGTTTCATTAGTCCCCTTTGAATTCGAATAAATGGCTAACAATTTGATTCTTTTAAATGCTTTAGCTTCCTAATGGAAAGACAATGGTGATTGGTTTCAGATTATATGCAGCAATGATTAAGGAGGAGCTGAATAGACTGTATGCATTTCCTAATGACAGGCAATATTATTCAAGCTAAATTAGATTACCCAAGCCCTCAGGGCCATCTCCATAAAGGTCACCGAAAATAGAACGGTCGCATACCAAATCGGTTTGTACCATTCAGCTTTAATGTGTGCCACAGACACGAGGGGTAGTAATGCGGCAGAACGTGGCTGATCAGGGCTGTTCAGACGGACTCATTTCCTAATATTGGGTAAACAATATTAAGACCATCAGAGAGATGAGCTAAACACTCATTGGCAAGGTCACGGATGGGTTTGCTAAAGATCGTGCCATTAGAGAAATGTTAATCTCATGTTGAAGAATGTTTTTCCTTGGTAGCATTTTTTGTGTTATCTAAAAAGAGACAACTTTATATGCACAGAGATGTAAAGTGGTTTGATTCGAGACCGAAGGCAGATTCAGTTTATGATTCAAAAAAAAAATCTTAGTGCAATTGTTTTTGTTGTTGTTTTACTGGTCCACGTTAATATTCTGTACAAAAAATTAGTAACCTGCAATTGTACATTTAAAGAGTTTTTCTCTACCTGATTTGAACCGTCAAATGTTTTTTTGTTGGTAAAATGTATTTAGGTTGATTTACTGATCATATTTATGGGTAAAATCCATTACTTAGATGTTACCATATTTTTCAGTGTGGCATTTACTGATCGCCAATCTCTTTGAACAGTAATAGCACATTGACATCCAGCATAATTTGTGAGATTAGTTGTCTGTAGCACAAATGGTGCATGATGGGAATATTTACACATTTACTTTCTGTGTGGTTAAGGGGTTGTTTAAATTCATAATCCTAAATATAAGCAATTGTAATAGTACTTCTTGTCTGGCCACACACTTAATACGTAATACCCATGATAGCCAATAAAACAGAGCTTCACACAAAAAAAAGTTACATTAGAGGTACAGTTTTGTTCCTATAAACGTATAACTGTACCTTTAAATGTACACAATTGGTCCTCTTTAAGGTACAATTATACCATTGTTTTTAACTACATAGAGGTACAAAAATATTCCCTTAATGGTAAGCCCAGTGATGGCCACTTGTACCTTAAAAGGTACAATTTGGTACCAACTGGATTTAGCATGCTTTTATAGCTGAAACTTGGCAGACACAAATATGCCACGAAAGTGGAGTATTGAGAAAGAAGATCGCCCTATTTTCTTAAATCCTGTTTTTCTTCCTGTAAAACAAAACTCACACCTGTTTTTCTTTTCAAGTGGCGTTTGATCTCACAAAATAACTACTTTTAGTCAGGGATAAGATTAGTAAATTGTTCTACTTTATGATGCTGAAAACTATTTCACCTGATCATCTTTGTTTTTGGCTTTATGTTACAAAGACCACAAACTCACATATAAAGCCAAGAGTCAAACTGCCCAACTAAAGCAAACACTGATCACCATAATGGTGAGCAAACATTTTCAATTAAACATCATTATCTAAACCTCTGTTCGTTTTCAAAAAGAACTGCCGAGATCTTGAGAGATTTAATGTCTTCTTTTATTTGCAGATGATTTCAGGGTGTGGTTGTTGTTTCAGTTTCTGAGAGTGCAAGCATGATGTTGAACCAATATCACATTGTAGCATTGATTCAATACCATTACCATTTTTTATTTTTTTTGTAAAAAAAATAAAACAAATACATTATTTGCGGATCCAAAAGTGATGTTGATTCAATGTGGTTAACGTTGACACATTAATGACCATTGATTTCACATTGTTTTGATGGTTGATTGCTATCGGGGTATGTTTAGGGGGTTGTTTTTATTCCACAGTCTTAAATATAAGCAATTGTGTGGTAGGCTACTAAGTAAAACACCACTAATTATCAATGTTGTATCAATGTGTAAGTATTTGATGTTCTTAATTTGAAAATAAATGAACAACCTGCCTTAAATGAATGAGTCTTTAGCACATATTCCCTTACTGGAGAGGAAAGAGGAATGCACAATTCACTTACCATCAATTCAATCTATTCATACATGTCACTTGAAGGCCAGACTCACTATTTATACAAAAGTGCAAGAAAACCTTAATTTATTTTACTTGTCAAAACAGTTCAGAGGAAGCTAGTGTAACTGGATTGTATCAGAAAATGTTCAAAATGCTGACATTTTGGCCTGTTTTTAAATATAACGTGGCAGTCCTCATTTTGTTCAATCCTCCAAGTATTTCAGCATTATTCACAGATGAAGCATTTGCTTTATAAGATATCAGTTCTATCATCATTTACTCATCCTCATGA
Organism: Pseudorasbora parva; assembly: GCF_024679245.1. NCBI lineage: Eukaryota > Metazoa > Chordata > Actinopteri > Cypriniformes > Gobionidae > Pseudorasbora > Pseudorasbora parva. The sequence continues at coordinate 18,136,414 of NC_090173.1, forward strand.
TGACGTTGCAAACCTGTGGAACTCAAAATGTGATTGTTTTTAAGAGATATCCTGCCCGACCTTTTCCATACAATGAAAGGGAATGACGACTGGGGCTGTCAAACTCCAAAATGATGTCTGATTTGTGAACAAATCGTCCTTTTGTGAAGTGAATCGTGATTCATTGATGATTTAGTGATTGGACTGATTCAGTTCTCAAGTGACTCAGTCGATTTGGAACATGAAGGTAAAAAAAAAAAGCCTTTTATATAATGTTCTTATTTTTGTGAATATAGACAGCTGCTGGGATGTCGTATTTGTCGCATTTGTAAGATCAGAATTATTTCTAGTCCTGTTACAAAGCACAAGTCACATAACAAAGCAAATATGCATGAACATGAGACACTGTACCTCAATTTAATTTATTTATATGAGCAGAGATATGTCGGATTTGTCCGTGATACAGAGAAATACTGAGAACAACATTAGCAAATCAAGAAAACCAGAAGGACAAAATGCCTTCCTTGATGAACAGAGAGAACATTACAGGTATTTATAGTGAGTGATGCTTGGCAGCGAGGCATCCTGTAGTCATCCTGTTAATAATACTGTTAAAAGCACACAAAGTCAATGGGTTAGAGAAAAACATGCAAACATTTACATCTACCCACCATACACCATTCTACAAAGAGCCATGGCTCAAAAGCTTGTGTCAAAATGGCTTTACTAAGAAAAGGTAGCTGTAAATGCTTCAATTTTGTGAAACACCTACCAGATATTTACATCCTCTCCTTTTGTGAGGAAACACTTTTAGCGGCATGGATTTGACCACTCACACGGATAATGCAGTCATCTGGGACCTTAGTGGGAAAAGTGATAGACTCCTCACTAAGGACGCCAGATGGGAGAGGAAAACCAGCGGTAACAAAGAGTAATGAGGTTATATTGTCAACTCAAAGAGAAATCCAGGCATAAGGCTCTGGTGAGGCTAAGACACTTTGAATGGTCTTCTAAAGGGCTGGATTGGCCACACTGATGTCTTTCATACTGCTCTGCCGTAGATACTTATCAGCGGTCGCTGAGATGCTTCTCAAGACTGACCGACTCAAAACTTGTCCTTCATTTCAGTATGTCTGACATTTCTCAGCGGACTCTAACAATGTCAGATCCCCAAAGGTGCCCCATTCAGACACGGCACAGCCATCCCGAGAAGGAGCGGCTATATTTAACCCACATTCAGGCAAAGACCAAGCTTTAAAGTAGAGGTGAAACCTCTCGATGGAGATAAAGGCTGAGGAATTACATCACCCTTTGACCGATTCACAATGGGAAACAGTGACATTGGCTGGTTAACTACTGACAATTGTAGACTATCAATGGTAGTGATGTATAATACTTGAGGCCTGTTGAATTCTGCGGTTCTTCCCTGCGGAAAAGACCATCAGAGCTGGTCACCATCAGATGTTTTGTATGCTGGTGCTGAGCAAAGGACACTGGAGTCTAAACTAGTTTGTAAACAAGCTTTTCGACACAAAACTGATCTATTTTCTTTCGTAAAGGGGTCATGAACTGGCTTTTTAAAAATGTTTATACTGTTGTCTGAGGTCAACTTATGACGTTTGCAGGGTTTTTTTTTTTTAAGTAATAGGCTATATTCTGCCCTGGTTTTGAGGCTCTCTCAAGAAACGCTTAGTTTTAATGGGCATGCCTCACTGAAAACTTGGAAGTAAACGCACTAGAGGATGGATACCCGACCCGAGCCCGACGGGTTCCGACGGTACCCGACGGGTCGGGCCGGGTTCGGACAGATATTTAGAAATGACGTTCGGGTTCGGGTCGGGCTCGGTCACGTCAGCGCGAAAAGGCATTGAACCTTTTAAATTTAAAACTGCTTATTATGCAAGTAGCCAATGGGCCTGTTTAACTTGATGCAATGGTTTGTTTTTGTGATTAAAATACATGCATTATATAACCCTAACATCTGTCTTCCTGCATGTGGAAATTTGTTTATGTCGCCGTGACAACAACTCGCAACACGTGCGTGCATATTGCCCGCGGCATCCTTGTCATTCCAGTGAGGGCAACTTCAGCGCTGCTGGCAGCAGGACAGCCTTGAAGCCATCCGCAGTTGATGCAATCCTTTTTCTGCATAAAACCTCGATTAGCCTAAACTTTGATGGATAGATTATGTAAATAGATCCCATGTTGCAGTTTAGGAACCACAGTTTGAGAAAATTGGTAAGATGACTTTCATTTCAATAAGCATTTAAATTGTGTTACGTTAATGTTTTGTTCTGTTAGCTTGGGCCATTTTTAGCAGACCTTTGTTCATTTAATTTCAGTTGGCTATTTGATTGGGCTCTGTGTAACGTTTGATGCCCCGTGTGCGCGCTGATGCGCTCGTCTGTAAACATTTCAGAATGCCTACCTTACAGTTGCTTAATAAAAGCGGGATTTCCACACAAACAAACGTGCGTGTCATTAGTATATGAGGGGAAAAAATAGATTTTAACTGTCGGGCTCGGGTCGGGCTCGGACATAAATATTTGAATGCCTGTCGGGCTCGGGTCGGGTTCGGTTACTGCTCTGTCGGACGCGGGTCGGGCTCGGACAGAAAAATGCAGCCCGATCCGCACTCTAAAACGCACACGGCTAGATACGATTTGCATATTTAATGAGCTTCAGCTTTCTTGTGGTCAGTGGAGAAACGGCAACTCCAACAGTGGGACCGAAACGGCAACGGTGGGAAAACGGCAATTAATCGCCCAGACGCCCACAGGGCTCGCAAAATGTCTTTATTAAACAAATGCGATTCATCTCTTATCCACCCAGGATTGATTGGAATGTTTTTTTATTACTTGTCCCGCCCAATCGATGAATGTATCCGCGAACCGTACACACACAAACACACACACAGCACGTGTCCTTCAAATATCAAGGGATAAACGGTTGTCTTTCTCCCTCTGCACGCGATAGGATAGCGCTACAACCAACCAGAGCAACGTGAAGCGGAGCTAGTAGACAGATTAAACTTTCGCCGTATCTGGTCGGCAAAACTCAGAACACATCTTCCCTTCTTAAGAATGATTTCAGTGCCGTTCTTTTCTCAGAGAAAAGCTTAACTCCAAGTCTTCTAGAGTCGCGGTCAAAGCTGATTCGAAAGACCGTTCTCTAGCTTCTGTGTTTACTAGAAGCAAACAAGCGCAACTCTGCTGCCATTATGTTAAGCCCCGCCCACCGACTCTATACACACTGTTATTGGCCCGACCAGAGTTTGTTTTTTCCAGCTCAGAAGTCTATTGAGAGTTGCTAGACGACACTCACGGCAAATAAGATTTGCTGCCGCTAGGGTGTGTCTAGATTTCTAGGCTATGAACAACACGCATCAAGAAAGGAATGTTATTTCACTTGTTAAGATAGTCCGTCAGCAGACCGGTCTTACGTGTTGGTAGCCCATCTGGAAAAAACAAAGCCCCGGGACGCTGGCCTTTGCTAGACCTGGCCCATACATGTCCGAGTATGATCCCGAATTGCAATGAACCACAACACCACAAATAAAGGATTCTCCAGCAAGTGACAGCGTGCTGAGGTATGTTCAGTTAGACATTTACACATAATCAATACTATCTGTAACAATGCAATACTGCCACATATCAAAAAACACATTAGTACACACATTTTACTCACATTAGTGTTGCTTCATTCATTCATCTAATCACATCGTTTCTGCAAATCCAGTCTCTTGTTTACAAACAAATCCGTAGTTAAATAAAGGAACAGACTCGCAATGGCTTCCCCACGTGAGCTGGATATTCATTAAAAATAAAGTCCATCCATGTATATATTAGAATCTAAAAGAAGCTTATGTGGTTTGTTTACTGCTTATATAGAAATTCGATGTGTTTTAGCCTATGTATGCCTATGTCATGTTAGTGGCAAGAGACGGTGGGCAGGGCCACAGAATCAGGCATTGTTCTTTTTCTGTTTTTCTGCTTCGCCACAGGATGACGTCAAGGTGTGGCATATTCTGAAATCGACCATTTGCTGGGCCTGGTGTCTATAAAAGCTCTTCTTTGACTAACAAGGAAGTTTTCAGCTCTGAAACTTACAGGATATATATTTTTTTATATTATCTTTTATATATCAAAAGCTCAAGGTAAAGTTGATTTCTCAATTCATGACCCCTTTAATACACATTCCCTTGTCTTATTGTGCATTATCTTGCATGACTCATAAAAAGTCTTATAATCCTGTATTGTCTTTGTAATCTAACCATTTTTTATCAAAGTCATTAGAGGATGGATACCCGACCCGAGCCCGACGGGTTCCGACGGTACCCGACGGGTCGGGCCGGGTTCGGACAGATATTTAGAAATGACGTTCGGGTTCGGGTCGGGCTCGGTCACGTCAGCGCGAAAAGGCATTGAACCTTTTAAATTTAAAACTGCTTATTATGCAAGTAGCCAATGGGCCTGTTTAACTTGATGCAATGGTTTGTTTTTGTGATTAAAATACATGCATTATATAACCCTAACATCTGTCTTCCTGCATGTGGAAATTTGTTTATGTCGCCGTGACAACAACTCGCAACACGTGCGTGCATATTGCCCGCGGCATCCTTGTCATTCCAGTGAGGGCAACTTCAGCGCTGCTGGCAGCAGGACAGCCTTGAAGCCATCCGCAGTTGATGCAATCCTTTTTCTGCATAAAACCTCGATTAGCCTAAACTTTGATGGATAGATTATGTAAATAGATCCCATGTTGCAGTTTAGGAACCACAGTTTGAGAAAATTGGTAAGATGACTTTCATTTCAATAAGCATTTAAATTGTGTTACGTTAATGTTTTGTTCTGTTAGCTTGGGCCATTTTTAGCAGACCTTTGTTCATTTAATTTCAGTTGGCTATTTGATTGGGCTCTGTGTAACGTTTGATGCCCCGTGTGCGCGCTGATGCGCTCGTCTGTAAACATTTCAGAATGCCTACCTTACAGTTGCTTAATAAAAGCGGGATTTCCACACAAACAAACGTGCGTGTCATTAGTATATGAGGGGAAAAAATAGATTTTAACTGTCGGGCTCGGGTCGGGCTCGGACATAAATATTTGAATGCCTGTCGGGCTCGGGTCGGGTTCGGTTACTGCTCTGTCGGACGCGGGTCGGGCTCGGACAGAAAAATGCAGCCCGATCCGCACTCTAAAAGTCATCAGTCATGTACGTTTCACCCACTAGTCTGGCTCTACTCATGCTCCAATCACTTTCAGAATCCAGTCAGTTCCCAATGGAGAAAAGTCCAGCCCCACATTTCACACAGAAATGTGTTACATGGCAGAAGTGAAATGGGTTGCAAATGCCATTTCATGCTGACTTTAACCAGTTAAATTTTGCTGATAAACAACATGTTTACCCAGCATAGCACGATATAATCCGGCTATGAGTAACCCACTTCTAGCCAAAGTAACCTTGAATTTTGTCGTTCATTGTCGTTTTCGACAACAACAAAAAATAGATGTATGATATTCCATCATATAAGCAAAGTCAACAGTGATTGCAAGGTGTTTAGTTTCATTTCTTTGACATGTTAATGATCTAGATGACTGGTCTACTCTTGGGCTATGGTTAGACACCTATTACACTTTCACTGACAGCCCAAATTTTGCCTTGTTTTAGCCTAGACGTCAGGGCTGTGTTTGGAAAATATATTAGACGTCTTTTAAATGCAAAATTGCTTGCTGGGTAAGCTTGTCCATTAAACAGGAAAGTACCAGACAGAACATTGTGAAAATCCATGCTGGTCTTTTCAGAAGGGGGTTATACACAAGTCATAAATCTCTAGGACCGCCCCGACTTAAGTTTTTCTAGTCGACTAGTAGTCGTTCATTTAAGTCATTAGTCGACTAATCGCACTTTTATATTAATTGAATTACTCAAATATATACTAGGAGCTGAATCTATTCCGCGCTCGAGTACACACATAGTAGCTTGCCGCTGGCGAAAGATTATGAATACATTTAAATTATTTATTAATAAACTATTGTTTTCTGAGTGTCGGCTGCAAAGATTCGTCATCTCCACACCCTATAGTTGATGCGCCTATAGAAAGAAATGCACCGTTCATGTGGATTTTTATTACATTTTAGACATTTTAAACTTCCTATAGATCCATTTCTCATGTCTGTAAGGCAAGTATGTGTAACGTTTGTTAATTTTTGTGACGCGCTAGAGGTCAGGGAGATTGAGACTGAAGGTTTCTTGTTTTCTTTATTTTACAAAAGCACAGCGTTTTGTTGTTTTAGTAAGTTTACACAAATAAAAGTAGTATACAGTTTGGAATGATGTATTACTCCCACACTTGAAAATGACCACACTTTACACAAACACCTGGATATGCCCTAATAATAGCGACCGTTGATCTAGTTTAACATTAGAGCGAGCAGCCAAGTAAAGTTGCTACTACTTACATGTTTCAAATGATAAGCCATATTTTAGGTCGATGGATGATAGGCGAACGTTTGGATTTTTCTGCCCGGCATACTGCAATAACCACAAGGATCCGCCATTAACAATCTGTCTGCGGGATTTCGCCATTTTCTGTGTTGTTTTTTTCTCTCTGACTAACCGACTACCCGAAATCTTGGTCAACTAAGCCTCTTCTAGTCTACTAACGTTTAGTCGACTATTAGGGGCCAGCCCTATAAATCTCATGAACTAAATTCCAATGAATATTTAGTTAAATGAACTGATATTTATAGTTGTACAGCAAAAACAACAACAACAACATGAATACAGTTTTGCACTGTGTTGCAAAGTGGCTTCAGAGTAGTCGGGCAGTTGACACTGCCAAGATGATAGGCACACTGAATAGATTCTAGACAACTGTGGCTACAAATATATGACACAAACAAGGGCGTTCAGTATTCAACTTGGGTTTGCACTGAACACAATGATGGGAAGGCTTCAACTGTGAGTCTACATTAGCACCATCTCATACTGTGAGAGTCATCATCACATTGGTAAACATTGAGAGTATGGCACTGTATCGATCTTTACTCTCAACCAAGGGAGCGGACTGGCTTGCACAAAAGTAATATCTGAAGCACTGCGCCATATCGTGAAAAGATCATCCATTTTACATTTGCGTGTCTTGCCCTTTGATGAGAGATGGGTCTCTCTGAGAGTTCTTGTTTATATGTGAGAAACAGCACAGCAAGAAAAAACTAATTATCATGTTTGCAATGATTGTTGAATATCGAGATCAAATCTTTTCTTCTTAACATAGTGCATCTCCTTCAAGTCATCGGTCGACCGGCTTCATCAATGAGTATCGCTTCCTTTGGCACCTGCCACAGGCCACAGAGCCCCGCTGGCTATCCATTCAGTATGACCTTAACTTAATCTCTTCCGTTCCAGTGTGTGCCCTCATACAGGTGTTGTCCTCCTGTTGATACCATCATTAAGGTCTTTGGGAAAGCAGTTGTGCACTTGGAGGAATCCAGAGTCGTGCTCAGGGCTGTAGGAGCTGTCCGTCCCTGACTTGAGGGGATCTCTTGTCAATGTGTACATGTTGATCTCTCCTATGGGAACCGAGCTCATTATCTTCATGCCCACGGGTGACGCCTCACGGGATGCTTCTGTTGAGCGAGAGCTGGAGCGCGAGTGCCGTCGACGGTAGCGAAAGCTGGGTATGCGGGTATACGGTGACGAGGACGAGGTAGACTTGAGGAACTCACGGTATTTTTTGAACCGTACTTCTTTACTCTTCTCAATGTAGATGCTAACAGCCAGAACGGCTACTGCTTCGGCCACAATGAAAGAGAGCGCTCCAAAATAAAATGACCAACCGTAGTTATACTGGTTCTTCTTGTCTTCGTCACGTTTGTCACTGGGGTCACCAGCATTGCTGGATATGTAGACAATTATACCGATGATGTTGCTCAAACCTGCCAGATGGAAAAAAGCATAAAAGCATAAGTGAAATACCTTGAAAAGTAATCAAACAGATTTATGACTTTATTTAACTTGGTGTTACATTCTGCTGATGACTGACGACTGACTGACGACACAGACTCTAAATAAAACGGGATAACTTTTCCCAGCGGAGAATACTATAGTCATGACAATTGCTGCAAGCTGCAAATATCTGATCAAATGCAAGTGTTTATGTCAAGGGGTCAAGATTTGGCTGGTTAGTGTAACTCAGAGGTAGTTAATCCTACTCCAGCACACCTGACTATAATTTTCAAGTAATCCTGAACGCCATGATAAGCTGGTTCAGGTTTGTATGATTAGCGTTGGCACTAAAGCAGGAAGGATCCTCTCCAGAGGCAAGGTTGGCTACCCATAGGCCCCATTTACACTTCATGGTTCAAGTGACCCAATTCCGATTTTTTTTTCCTCATGTAGCAGAGATCTATCCTAAAAATCTAGACGCACCCTAGCGGCAGCAAATCTAATCTGCCGCGAGTGTCGTCTAGCAACTCTCAATACAGTTTTGAGCTATAAAACCAAACTCTGGTTGGGCCAATCACATCGTGTATAGAGTTGGTGGGCGGGCTTAACATAATGGCGGCAGAGTTGCGCTTGCGTGCTACTAGTAAACACAGAGGCTGGCGAACGGCGGTCTTTCGAATCAGCTTTAATCGTGACTCTGGAAGACTTGGAGTTAAGCTTTTCTCTGAGAAAAGAACAAAGAACGGCACTGAAGTCATTCTTAAAAAGGGAAGATGTGTTCAGAGTTTTGCCGACCGGATACGGCGAAAGTTTAATCTGACAACGAGCTCTGCTTCACCTTCGTTGCTCTGGTTGCTTGAAGCTTTATCCTATCGCGTGCAGAGGGAGTTTGAAAGACAACCGTTTATCCCGCCCCTCGGATTGAGTCCCGCCAATGGTGAGTTTCCAGACCAAACATCTTGATGTGGGTCTGGCTTGTCAGGCTAGCATTTACGTCTGCCATGTAAGCGGTCAAATCGGATATTCCCCAGTAAATGTGACACGTACGTCATTGAAAAAGGGACGGAGGCGAATGACGTCGACTCAGGTGGACACAAACTCTGATCTCCAGTGTTGGTTTTCTTGCGTAATTGGGCTACTTTAACACAGTTTTGTGTTGCAATTGGTTTTGTTTTGAAAACCTGGCAACCCTGTCAAGGGCTCTCCTCTTTTTTTCTGCCTTACAAGAGAAATGTTTTGCTGACCAAAACACTGTATAATAATTTCATACCACGCCATTTTAATTCCTTTTCCGGTTAAGAACGTCTGGGCTGTTTCGCCAGTGTACAGTGTAAATGCAAATATCGGACACGGGTCGCTTTTAAAAGCTGATGTAAGGGGGTCGTCAAAAAAAGATAGTCACCAAATCGGAATTGTGCATCAAGACCTGCCGTCTAAATGCAGCCATGGTGTACCCCAGGTCTTACTTGAACCTTTCCAAGTGGGATTCAAACCAGCGTCAACCAACAAGAATGCTAAAGAATCAGTTACTAGTGCATATCTTGAAGCCAGGGAAGTGAGGTCCACCTGAAAAGCTCCCTTAACCTAATCCCCTAAACGTCACTATCATCCAGGTCACAGCACCAATGTAACTGGTCCTACTTGCATCACTCATCATCAGCCATAGCTGTGGATGGTGGGCACGCTAACAAAGACGGTAAAGACCTCAGACTCTAGTGCGCCTCTTGAGGTTAGGGGGGTGAGATTTACCTGCAAAGCTCTTACTATCTAGCGTCCATTACACTCATCCCCAAACATCACTCCTATCCAGGTCATGGCACAAATGTAACTAGGCATACTTGCATCACTCTGAGCAGAATATGAACCAGCAACAGCCATAGTTGAGGGAGGTGGGCACGCTAACAAAGACAGTAAATCCTGCATACTCTGGTGCACCTCTTGAGGCCGGGGGAGTGAGGTTTTCCTGCACAGCACTTCTTAGCTATCTTCCATTGCCTAAGCATGGTCCAATTAGCCCCAGCTGGTAGATGTTGTAACTTTAACCTCTGGCTGAAAAACTGCTGAGATTAATTGGAACAGATAGCTTGCTCCAGGCAATATAAACCTCCTTGGTTTACGTGTTGACCTTGACCTTTCCAATATGGCATACACACAGACGTATTGTGGTAATTAGCATTGGTTGCAAATGCAGACCTGCCAAGACACACTATTGTGCAAGTTAAAGCTGGCCTAGTATTTTACACAATCTTTTACTGTCTTTTCATCATCTTTAAACATATCGAGTGATGCAACTATAAAAGGAAGGCACTTTCAGTATAAGCTATATCAACCCACTACATTCAGTTAAGTAACAGCAAAAAACGAGGAGTAGTTGGAGGAGTTGTTGCCCCCTCATTTCCAGTGAACCTGCCAGTAACAGCGAGGATACGTTGGCCTATATTATATTCCAGTTATACTCAGTGAACGATTTGTATTTAGTAATTGTGATAAAAGTGTCTAAAGTGAGGTTTACCTGCTGCCACAAACAGTATCCCTGCGCAGAGTATGATGTTGTTCCACTTGCTGTAGATGCGTCCCACCCCGACACAAAGCCCTCCCAGCAACAGCAGAATGGTACTGACGATTGGGAACACACTGGAGGCGCGCACAATACCTGTTCACGCACACACATAAACACAGCTTTTACTTGAGGAAGGGATCAAAAGTGCATGATAAGTATTTCAACACTGAGATATAAACAGCAACACTGTAATATTCCTGAAGAGAATGTCACTCACGTAAGAGATACTCAGAGCTGTCTGTGTCATAATCATTATCATCTGGGAAATGATTGATCCGGTAACAACTTCCTTTGTTGAGACCTACAAAAATATATACGGGTCAGCAGAACAAACAAGAAGAGTTACGCAACAAAGTAAACGATTTCTGGTGTGTGAGCATGTACGATGTCTAGATGCGCTGAACTAAGTCTGCTTTGAGCCAATCATAAAGTCCTGTTGGAGATGACTGTGTTTACAGTAAGGACTGGATCGCACAGAATGCTTTTTTCCGTTTTGAGAACTTTGTATAGATCAGAGTCCTGCAACGGGTCAGGTATCCGTGGGTACCCGGCTACCCGCGGATAAAAGTGGCTAAAACGGGTGGATTGTGACATTTATAAAATTTGCGGGCGGATAATTAACTCTGTGCGGGCGGGTAGCAGCGCGGATGAAAAATAGGCCTATGTGCAATATTTCTGTGGCGAGGTTTCATTAGCCCATTCTTGACGCTGTTGTGATGTTGAGAGAGGTGCAAGATTAAAAAATAAAGCATTTTAATTTGAATGATTTTAGCGTGTGATTTATCGCGGGCACGGGTCGGGTAACGGGCCAAATATTAACGGGTCTGGGAGCGGGTGCGGATTTAATATTGAAATTTTCACGGGTCACGGGTCGGATCTGGTGCTAAACCTTGCGGGTATGGGCGGGGGCGGGTCTCCAAAAATGGACCCGTGCAGGACTCTGGTATAGATGTATTACTGTACGGCTTTAATACTGCTTTTAAAATGCAGACAAATACAGTGTTTAGGATGTAAATGGAAATCAAATATAGTGTAATTTTGAGACTATTGGCTAGCTATACGTTTCAGCATCTCGTACATGAGCACCATATTTTTCTAAAAAGTCTTTTAACCCTTCTAGTCCATTCATCGGTACTGTAGCTCTGCAGTTGGATTTATCGTGCGACATGTTTTTAAAAGCAGAACCCATTCTATGTGACCGTCACTCGGAAATCAAAACATGCTGTCAAATCAGACAGACAGTGAAGCCAAAGTGCTTTTCATCTGGGTGAATGAAGAAAGAGACCGCTGTCGCTAATCTCTCACAGAGATTACTGGTATTTTGGTTCTGATGCGTGAATGCTATCTGAATGGTAAAAAAAGACGGAAGGCCCACATGGCCTAGGTGATGTCAACAGAAAAGTACAATTGTATCAGAAGCAGAGCGAGCTTTATGATTTTCTCTGAAATAACTTTCTCTGGAAGATCAAGAATGTGTATTAAGAAATTCAAATTAATTTTTGATTTAATCTCGACTATTATGCTATATTAAAGGCTCCTAATGTTGTTTTGGAGTCTCCTACAATTGGTTTACATGCATCCAAGATCGATAACCACTTTAGATTTTTCATCGGTTGTGATTGGTCTACTCTGCTCTGATTGGTCAGATGGCCCAGTCTGTTGTGATTGGTCTACTCTGCTCTGATTGGTCAGATGGTCCAGTCTGTTCTGATTGGTCTACTCTGCTCTGATTGGTCAGATGACCCAGTCTGTTGTGATTGGTCTACTCTGCTCTGATTGGTCAGATGACCCAGTCTGTTGTGATTGGTCTACTCTACTCCGATTGGTGATGGTGTCAGTTTTACCGACATATCGACAACATGAACCAAACTCTTCTACAGCTACAACGAACAGCTATATTGCACAATTCATGAAAGGTGATATTCAAAAAAACTAAATAGGAGCACTTTAAGCAAAGAGATATGTGCTCATCATGTCTTAGCATACATCATAAAGTGTAACATTGCAAATCTCCCTCTCTGTCTGTCTCCAGGTGGAGTCTACTCCCTGTGACACAGCTTTTGTGTGGCCCAGCATGCCATTAATTGGGTCTAGTGTTAAAAAAGGGAGCAAATTAATTAGTATTAAATAGGTCTGAGAAAGTGGGGCATGTGTTTTCTAGTCTAGTCATTGTAAAAAAATCTAATAAAAAACCCTGTATAAAAAAAAAGCCTTTAGGCTATACAGTATATATATATATAAATAATATATTAGGGATGCCACAATTCTCAATATAATATTGAACGGTTCAGTACGGCATTCACGGTTCAATATGCGCTTGTGATTTTTTTTTGGGGGGGGGGGTTTGCATTTAATTAATTATTTCTATTTCTCTCCATTTTAAATATTTCTCTCCGTTTATTTCGGCTGTCTTTGAGTGTGCCTGTAAGTCTACGCGCTTATACGAGCAAATCTCCAATGATATGCACTAAAGTTAGGGGGTGTTTAGCAGCGTTTTAAAGCAGTGCCAGTTAAACATGTTATTCACGTTTTACATGCGCTGAGCGCGTGCGGCTGTCAAACACACGTTATTACTGGACTAATTATTCTTACAGTGCAAATACTGTCAAATACACACATGGTTAACATATATAAACACAGTCAGTTATGTCTAAAGTGAAAGTAAAATCGTGTGTGTCTGTATTCTGTACATAAGATGCGAGCAGGTCTTGATTGTGAACATTTGTCCTTTAAAGGGGGGGTGAAACACTCAGTTTCAGTCAGTGTCATGTCAATCTTGAGTACCTATAGAGTAGCATTGCATCCTGCATATCTCCGAAAAGTCTTTATTTTTTTTATAATTATATAAGAAAGATGCGCTGTTCCGAGTCTTTCCGAAAAAAGCCGAGCGGGTGGGGGCGTGTCGTGTGAGCGGAGCTAAATAATGACGTGTGCAGCAGCGCGCTGCAGTGAGGAAAGTGATTCGCTCTGTGAGGAAAGTGATTCGCTCAGTGAGGAAAGTGATTCGCCCGCCGCGTGAGGAAAGTGATTCGCTCTGTGAGGAAAGTGATTCGCCCGCCGCGTGAGGAAAGTGAGTCGCTCTGTGAGGAAAGTGATTCGCTCTGTGAGGAAAGTGATTCGCTCAGTGAGGAAAGTGATTCGCCCGCCGCGTGAGGAAAGTGATTCGCTCTGTGAGGAAAGTGATTCGCTCAGTGAGGAAAGTGATTCGCCCGCCGCGTGAGGAAAGTGAGTCGCTCTGTGAGGAAAGTGATTCGCTCTGTGAGGAAAGTGATTCGCTCAGTGAGGAAAGTGATTCGCCCGCCGCGTGAGGAAAGTGAGTCGCTCTGTGAGGAAAGTGATTCGCTCAGTGAGGAAAGTGATTCGCCTGCCGCGTGAGGAAAGTGAGTCGCTCTGTGAGGAAAGTGATTCGCTCAGTGAGGAAAGTGATTCGCCCGTCGCGTGAGGAAAGTGAGTCGCTCTGTGAGGAAAGTGATTCGCCCGTCGCGTGAGGAAAGTGCTAATACAGATCGACCGCCGGCCTATCAGTGGGTAAGTCAGTAGCTACTGGTTATATCACCTGTTTAGCATCCTACAAACCAGCGCTTTGATGGGCGTAGGCTGTTGCTTTCGCTCTCTCCCTCGCTCTCTCTCACGCGCTTCCGGTAGAATTGTCCGTAAGGCCCATACAAGGAAATTCCGCCCCCACTAACGTCAATGGGGACGCATGATCTCAAAAAACTTGCCGAAACTTATGACTAACCGGAAGTAGTATTTTTGACAAAGAAATACTCCCATCAAACGTCCACCTTAACTTTTGAAACTTTGTCTATGTTTAGTATGGGATTCCAAGTCTTTAACAGTGTAAAAAGATCAGTATGCATGAAACAGCATTTCACCCCCCCTTTAAGGACAGTTCCATCTCTAAAAATTTTAATAAAACAAAAAGACATAGAGAAAATCACTCACTGTACTTGAATAAAGTAATTATACAGTAGCTTTTAATCAATGTATATTGTATATTGAAGACTATGTAGTTTTAATTTTAGCCTAGATTTATTCATTCAATTTCATGCTTAAATGCTGCTGTACAGCTCTGAGCTGCCACTGTAAATCTTTATATAGGAATGTGTACAAGGGTTTTTTAAGTAAAGTTAAGTTTAAGTAAGGTTTTTAAAGTCTTTTAAGTAAAATAAACAAAGAGTATTAATAATAACTTTCTGTTCCTGTTGCCTAAGAATAGAATAAAAAAAGAAACATAAAACCAAACCGAAAACCATGGAAAAACCGAGGTATATTGAACCAACTGTATTGTTGCATCCCTAATAATAATAATAATAATAATAATAATAATAATAATAATAAATATATATATATATATATATATATATATATATATATATATATATATATATATATATATATATATATATATATATATATATATATATATATATATATATATATATATATATAGACCCTTTGCTCAGTATTTAGTAGAAGCACTCTTTTGATCTAATACAGCCATGCCATGAGTCTTTTTGGGAAAGATGCAACAAGTTTTTCACACTCCTGGATTTGGGGATCCTCTGCCATTCCTCCTTGCAGATCCTCTCTAGTTCTGTCAGGTTGGATGGTAAACGCTGGTGGACAGCCATTTTCAGGTCTCTCCAAAGATGCTCAATTGGGTTTAAGTCAGGGCTCTGGCTGGGCCATTCAAGAACAGTCAAGAACACTCCTTCCTTATTTTAGCTGTGTGCTTAGAGTCATTGGAAGGTGAACCTTCGGCCCAGTCTAAGATCAAGCACTCTGGAGAAGGTTTTCGTCCAGGATATCCCTGTACTTGGCCGCATTCATCTTTCCCTCGATTACAACCAGTCGTCCTGTCCCTGCAGCTGAAAAACACCCCCACAGCATGATGCTGCTACCACCATGCTTCACTGTTGGGACTGTATTGGACAGGTGATATTTTTCTCCACACATACCGCTTATAATTAAGGTCAACAAGTTCTATCTTGGTCACATTAGACCAGGACACCATCTTGGAGTCCTTCAGGTGTTTTTTAGCAAACATTCATGTGTCTTGCACTGAGGAGAAACTTCCGTCGGGCCACTCTGTCATAAAGCCTCGACTGGTGGAGGGCTGCAGTGATGGTTGACTTTCTACAACTTTCTTCCATCTCCTGACTGCATCTCTGGATCTCAACCACTGTGATCTATTGGTTCTTCTTCACCTCTCTCACCAAGGCTCTTCTCCCCCGATAGCTCAGTTTGGTCAGACGGCCAGCTCTAGGAAGGATTCTGGTTGTCCCAAAAGTCTTCCATTAAAGGATTATGGCGGCCACTGTGCTCTTATGAACCTTAAGTGTAGCAGACAATTTTTGTAAGCTTGGCCAGATCTGTGCCTTTCCACAGTTCTGTCTCTGAGCTCTTCAGGCAGATCCTTTGACCTCATGATTCTCATTTGCTCTGACATGCACTGTGAGCTGTAAGGTCGGATATAGACAGGTGTGTGGCTTTCCTAATAAAGTCCAATCAGTATAATCAAACTCAGCTGGACTCAAATGAAGGTGTAGAACCATCTCAAGGATGATCAGAAGAAATGGACAGCACCTGCTGAGTTAAATATCACAGCAAACTGAGAGTTTGCTGAGTGTCACAGCAAAGGGTCTGAATATTTAGGACAATGTGATATTTCAGTTTTTCTTTTTTAATAAACCTGCAAAAATGTCAACAATTCTATATTTTTCTTTCAATATGGGGTGCTGTGTGTACATTAATGAGAAAAAAATTAACTTAAATGATTTTAGCAAATAGCTGCAATATAACAAAGAGTGAAACATTTAAGGGGGTCTAAATACTTTCCGTACCCACTATATATATATATATATATATATATATATATATATATATATATATATATATATATATATATATATATATATATATATATATATATATATATATATATATATATATATATATATATATATATATATATATATATATATATATATATGAAACCTGAAACATTATGCCACATAAACTTCCTGTGAACAGATGCAAAAAATACCATAAAAAAATCTGTGCACATTATTACAAAATAATTTTCCAGCAAAGTTGCTCTAGCAGTGCAACAATTTTACTTTTCATGGCAAATGCCTCTCATTTAGAGACCATTTTCATCACATAATCAATTCCTAATGTATAGTCACACCCAGCATTGCATTAAATATAATATTTCACTCTGAGATTTCACAATAATGATAAGTAAAATTTGAAACAAAGGTAATTTCTTAAAGGGTTACTTCAGTGATTAACATATGGCTTTGTATCAGTAGAAACCCTGGAGAATATTCAAAATATTGTGCTTTCCCCCCTCATATCCCCCTGAGACAAGAGATTTATGCATTTTATTTCTGGAAAAATTCCTCCTATGATGCAAAATGACGATTTTTGCATCATAGGAGGAATGTTTGCCCAGAGGCTAAAGACTACAGCCAGCAGAGGGAGCTATTTCCGCATGTTTTGAATCCGGCATTGGGGGATGGGAGATTACACTCAGCTTGCAGGGAGAGCTCAGCTTGCAGACAGGATCATTTAAACCGAGCTATGGTGAGCAATGTAAGTCTTTTAACTTCTCAAATTAATTTCTATGAAAGTTAAGCTTGCAAAGGCATGAACTGAAACGCGGCAGATTGAACTCGAGTTGTGAATGTATGCCGCGAGTGTAGTCGCGATTACCTCAGCTCTCATCCCTCCTGCAGTTAGTGCTCAGTGTTGTGATACTCGCGCGGTGACTCACTCATTATATTGAACAGACACGTTCAGTTTTTTATTGTAGTGTCTTCTCTAACTCAGTCACAGTAATGAAGTTGGTGGCGTTGGGAATGGCCTCACAGGGCAGCGAAGCATTCTGGGAATTGTAGTCTTTCATCCCCATGGGACAAAAATACATTTTCTGTCTTTTCTCAGTCTAGAAGACACCAAATTCAAAAATAATTTCACATTTCTACTACATTGATGACCCAGTTTAAATACAGATTCATCTTCCCAGCGCTGAAGTACCCCTTTAATGACTCTAAAAATATGGATTCTTACAAAATAAGAACAGTATTTCAGTATCAGACTTTTTAAACAATCTGAATAGTGTTTTTATAATATTGTACAGTATGAAAGTTACACTGTGGCAGTGGTACTCTGTCAAAAAATATCAGAATTAAGAATATTCAAATATCAGATTTTAGAATTTTCTACACTTCAGAATACATCTTGTTCCTAGGTCATCCTTGGAACCGCTTGAGACAAAAACCGTGTAATAATATCTAGCAACAAAAGGATGCTGTCCAATAACTAAATCTGAGAGAGGATGCACAGAAACCTTTAAAAAAAATGTAACTATTGTACATCTCCGGAGCATCTTAAGCCGTATTTAACATAAATAAATAAAAAATACCTTAAAATAAAAGTAATTGAAATGTGCACTTCAGATGACATGAGCAAAACCTGATGATCATGATCTCCAGCATGATTTAATGATTTAATCTGCTGCTTCAAAGAAAGCAAGAAAATCTGATGACCTTTTGTACAATTTAAACACTTAATGTCACAAACATGCTTATTTGATCAGTGACCTAGAAATAGTGCAAAATCTAAAATAAACTATTTATCCAAAAGTATTGGGACACCCCTCTAAATCACTGAATTCAGGTGTTCCAATCACAGGGGAATAAAATCAAGCATTAGACATGCAGCTGCTTCTACAAACATTTGTGAAAGAATGGGTCGCTCTCAGGAGCTCAGTGAATTCAAGCGTGGTACCGGGATAGGTTGCCATCTGTGCAGTAAGTCCATTTGTGAAATTTCCTCACCACTAAATATTCCACAGTCAACTGTTAGTGGTGTTATGACAAAGTGGAAGCAATCGGGAACAAAAGCAACTCAGCCATGAAGTGATAGGCCACATAAAATCACTGAGCGGGGTCAGCACATGTTGAGGTGCACAGTGCGCAGAAGTCGCCAGATTTCTGCAGAGTCAATAGCTACAGACCTCCAAACAACATGTGTCCTTCAGATTAGCTCAAGAACAGTGAGTAGAGAGCTTCATGGAATGGGTTTCCATGGCAGAGCAGCTCATCAGAGCCTTACATCACCAAGTGCACTGCAAAGCGTGGGATGCAGTTGTGTAAAGCACGCCGCCACTGGACTCTAGAGCAGTGAAGATGTATTCTCTGGAGTGACCAATCACGCCTAACTGCATTGTGCCACGTGTAAAGTTTGGTGGAGGGGGGAGGGGGGGGGGGGGGGTTATGGTGTGGGGTTGTTTTTCAGGGGTTGGGCTTGGCCCCTTAGTTCCAGTGAAATGAACTCTTAATGTACCAAACATGCATATGCACACTACTCTTCCACCAAGACATTTTAAGAATGGGATGTCATTAAAGTTCATGTCCATGTAAAGGCAGACGAACAAAAACTATTGGCTGTATAGTGTATTTCTTCATTGTACAGGTTTAATGAAAACATCAGACAGTGTGTTTACAAATTTTTAAACAGGCTCTTAGACTTGTACATTATAGTAACTTATCTTGGTGTGTACAGTGAGCCATAGGAGCTTATGTAAAGATCCGCTCTAGCTGCGGGTTTATAGGTGCTGGTTATTGGCCCAGTGACTGAAGTGTATCCAGCTTCATAAAAACAAAATAAGAACCTTGCTTGAATGACACGGAGGCGCATCGGCGAGCGAGAAAACGAGCGCTTGGTCCCTGCGGCCTGCCTGGAGGTAAAAATGCTCATCGCTGAGCATGTCTTCTCCATGGCAACCTCAGGTCTGATCCAACAATCTGATTTCCATAATGTCTCCAAGGATGCCTTTGACATCTTCATTGTGGTTTAATACAGCAGACAGCAACACACTACTCTTCCCCCATGCCAAAAGCCCCAATCCTGCCTCACAAACCCGCATCCCCACTGGGCGAGAAAACAGCTGCCACATTTCACGTCTTCAGCTGCCTCCAGCATTTTGTCATAATTGTGAATCGGTGCAGGACAGCCAAGCGTCCGCCTTGACGAGAAGTGAAACCAATCACTGCTTTGCCCGCTTAGGGCAGTGTGCTTTACAAATCTATCAATCTGGAGAATGTCTTTATACTGTGTCATCTTTATTAGTAGTGTTTGCTAAGGCAATTTTTTTTTACTCATACTTACTGTTAGAGAGTTGAACAAACTTCTAACCCCGAGTAATGGCACCCCCAGTACCATTGTTCTGGTTTCACACTCATATTGATTCTGTTGAACCCTGGTGCAGTTGCGTTCATCTTTCGTCATCATCACCGTGCATGGCGCATTATAGAAAACAGAACATATTGTGTATTTTTATTAATTTAGTCCTATTATGTGCAGACTAAACCACACCTGGGTTTACTGTATGTGCATCGCATGAAGGCGGCTTTCTGGAAACGTAATTTTTTCCTCTTGCGATTCCAAAAATCATGGCGATGAATGTTAATAGACATTAGTAGATTGTAGCAACTAGCTATAATTTTTAATGGGAGGAGACATAGGCATGTTATCCAAGCATTAATGGCACCTACTTGGGAGCGCCACGTATGAGCCGTTTCTTGGAGGTTATAGTAATGCGATTCTCTCTCATATCTGTTTCAAGGTCTTGATAATTTGAGGCATTTCTTTGTTGTTTAGAATCCAGTATTCCCATAATTCTTTTGTCTTTAACCCCTTTACTGTCACCCCCTTTTTGAGAATAGATGTGAAAATGCACTATCCAAACGTAAATGCGTTATGCGTTTTGTCAAGATTAGAAAAGGATTTTATGGAGCCTCGCACACGTGCAGGATGTCCAAATTAATTAGATGTTATTTATGCGCACAATTTAGTAATTCATTCCTGTGACTTTCTAAATCGAGGGAACTAATTAGTACATCGTGTAGCTTGGTTTAGTAAGTTGAGGGAACTAAGTAGTAAATCGTCCGCACGATTAGCAAATCAAGGAAACAAATGAGTAAATTGTGCGCATGCTTTATAAAGGGACCTAATTATTACATTGTGCATACAATTTTTTTCTTGCACGCCATGTGCGGGGCTCCGTAGGTTTTGATTGTAAAGTAGTTAAAATACATTTTGTAATATGAAACCTGACACCCCCCAATAGGGGAGGAGCCCGCTAAAAGAATTTAGACTGTTTCCACAGGAGGATCCAGCAGGAGCGTTTGTAGATCTGCAGCTGTGGTAACTAGAGCAGATCTGGCAACCGCTGAACCGCTTCTGACTTTGTGATTGGTCGATAGGTGGAGGGCGGAGCTTCAGGCCCAAACACAACATGTCATCATCAGCATCAGTTGAGGGCTGCAACAACTTTTAAATGACAATATCCTGGCCGGACTACTGCTGTCAGTGATAGACGTATTTGAAATTAACATAATAATGTCAAATGACATAGGGCCATTTTATGAATAATTGAAATACATTTCTTACATACAGCTCCTTTAAAATCTGTTTACAAAAATCTTTACTCCAGTATTAAAAGTATTAAGTATTAAGTATTAAGTAGTAAGTATTAAAAACTAAATAAATGACTAAATACAAAGCTGCTTCTGTAACAGCAATTTCCAGCTGTGCTGTATTTGCATGGCATATCTCTTAGCAAACACTTTTGATTTGACGTTTATGCAAGAATAGGTAAGTGGACAGAATGGCCGACCGTACCTGGCATGAGCTCAAAGCTCGTTATTACAGTGTTATTTATTGTAAAACAATGGCGGAAGTCAAACCCGGTGGCTAATTAGAGACTCTGTGGCCTTTCAGCCCCTGCATTTAATTACAGATGTATTGCGCATGCTGGGGATGGCAAAAGTGACAGCTCTTCCCTTTCAGTTCCCCCAATCTCACAAACAAAAGAATAAAAACCTGTCAATTAACTATACTCAGGACTCAAGGTATGGTTTATTTATTTAATTAAAATTTTATTTTTATGGCACAGTTCACGTGTTTATGTTACAGAGTTGTGAAAGTTTGGGAAATGCCTGATTTTAACCGCTATGTTTTCAAGGTTTAGAGTTCAAATGTTCAAGTTTCACTTTATTTATCCTTAGAAAGGAAATTTAGTGTGCAGCAGGATATCTAGAAAACAAAAAGACAGGATAAGAGCACCACCAGATGCCAACAACATTATACACAACACGGGATACACATCAACACAACAATGGAGACACTCCTATACCAGAACCAATGACAGAATCCACCACAATACACGGACTGTATGTCATAATAAACAATGACAGGAATATTTAAAAAAAAAAAACGTACTATAAAAAATGAAATGAAATAAAATAACAATTCATAAGATATTGCCTAAGTGAATTCAGATTCCTAGCCACAGGAATAAAAGAATCCTTGGCACGTCTGGTTCTTAGCATAGGTAGCCTAAAACGGCGACCTGAGGGGAGCAAATTAAATTCCCCAAAAAGTGGGTGATCAGAACAATTTAAAATGTGGTTAGCCTTCCCCCGTAACCGTTTATAATATATATGTTGCAGCTGAGGTAGCTGTACCCCAAAAGTTTGAAAATGTTTGAAATTTTGAATATCAATCTTGAAAATGCTTGATGTATATGTGATTTTTTTTTTAAATAGAGGAAAAAACCCTGAAAACCTTTAAAGGGTTAGTTCACCCAACAACGACAATTCTGTCTTTATTTACTCTCATCACTACCCTCATTTCGTTCATTCTCAGAACACAAATTAAGATATTTTTTTATGAAGCTATCTGTCTTTGGTGCTTCAAAAAGTTCATAAATCGTAACAATTATCCATATGAACTGAGTGGTTTCGTCCAAATTTTCTGAAGAGACTTGATCGCTTTATTTGAGCAACAGATTCAATTTAGGCTTTTCATATACAAACATTCATCAACTCATAGTTTGATAAATCTTTTGGGCTTCTGCAAGAACCAATGAGATTCATTAGTTGAGATTCAAAACCTTGCAATGAATGACAGGGTGAACCGGCAAGATAAAGGTAGAGGTAATGAGGTAAATGAGACACAGGTGTAAACAGTGAGTGCTGATGTCGGGGCAAAGGATTATGGGTAATGTAGTCTTTGATGGAATGACAGTCCGGGTTGGAGTGCCCTCTGGTGGTGATCAGGGGCACTGACACTGGTGAATCATTACAAGTGCTTAACAAGATCGATCATTTAACTTGAATTACTAAATTACAGACAAGATTAAACAGACATACAACATACATACACAAAACATACATGGCAAGAGGCAAAGTTAAAGTCTTTAGAAGAAATGGTCAGAACAGATGGATGAAGTTATGCAAAGAGTCTAACCTGGGAGAACCATCCCTGATAGGCTCCTTTGTCTGAGCAAAGACTTTACAGTTTTACTATGTAACAATTTTTATTTCTTACTACATTACTTGCGTTTGCCCGGTAAGGCATCCAGAGAAACAGTCAAAGGAGAAAATCTTGATTGTTCTGTACACATTTTGCAGTTATGATCGTTTCCTTCCGTGTTGAGCGAAGGAATGACTGTGAACTTGCATGGTTGCTTTGACTCCATCGAGGTTGAGGAAGTTGCACACGCCCTGAGGCCTGCTGGCCCAACTAGCCATGTGGTGGCACCTGGTTTCCTGTCCTATTACACACATGAGGCTGTGTGTGAGGCCTTTTCTGGCCTGATGGCCAAGATGAGGTATCATTTCATCCAGGAAGCAGGGAAGAAGAGGTATTGGATCTGAGCGTCTCTCTCTTTTAACAGTCTTAGTGAAATCCCACTTTCGATGGTCAAGTTGCCCAATGGAATTGTTGGGATTTCCCAGTCAGGTGAATCAACATTGATTCAACAAGGTGCTGAAAGCATTCTTTATAAATGTTGGCCCATATTGATAGGATAGCATCTTGCAGTTGATGGAGATTTGTGAAATGCACATCCAGGGCACAAAGCTCCCGTTCCACCACATCCCAAAGATGCTCTATTGGATTGAGATCTGGTGATTGTTGGGGCCATTTTAGTACAGTGAACTCATTGCCATGTTCAAGAAACCAATCTGAAATGAACTGTGACATGGTGCATTATCCTGCTGGAAGTAGCCATAAAAGGATGGGTTCATGGTGGTTCATGGGTCAAGGGATTGACATGGTCAGAAACCAGTCAGAAATCTGGTAGGCCGTGGCATGTAAACGATGCCAAATGGGCACCAAGGGGCCTAAAGTGTGCCAAGAAAACTTCCCCCACACCATTACACCACCACCAGCAGCCTGCACAGTGGTAACAAGGCAATATGGATCCATGTTCTCATTCTGTTTACGACAAAGTTTGACTCTACCATCAGACCAGGCAACATTTTTCCAGTCTTCAACTGTCCAACTTTGGTGAGCTCATGGAAATTGTAGCCTCTTTTTCCTATTTGTAGTGGAGATGAGTGGTACCCGGTGGGGTCTTCTGCTGTTGTAGCCCATCCGCCTCAAGGTTGTGTGTGTTGTGGCTTCATATTTGCTTTGCTGCATACTTCGGTTGTAACGAGTGGCTATTACAGTCAAAGTTACCTCTACCATCAACAAGGCATTTTCGCCCACAGGACTGCCGCATACTGGATGTTTTTCCCTTTCACATCATTCTTTGTTAACCCTAGAAATTAACAGGTTGTGTGTGAAAATCCCAGTAACTGAGCAGATTGTGAAATACTTAGACCAGCCCGTCTGGCACCAACAACCATGCCACGCTCAAAATTGCTTACAAATCACCTTTCTTTCCCATTCTGACATTCAGTTTGGAGTTCAGGAGATTGTCTTGTACCAGGACCACACCCCCAAAGGCATTGAAGCACCTGCCATGTGATTGGTTGATAAGATAATTGCATTAATGAGAAATTGAACAGGTGTTCCTAATAATCCTTTAGGTGAGTGTATACTCCAATTAATGCAACAAACACGCACTGCTTCCAATGAAGAGGTGAAATACATGAAAGTGTAAGTCGTGAGCATTAATTTGATAGGAGACACTTCCTACTCACCAGAATGAACCTCACTGATTCTTCCTGAAGCTCAAACGTGCTGCGTAATACAAGAATGAACCTCTTTGGTTTTTGAGGAAGTTCAAATGCTGTGTGCGTAGGCCTTTTCTGGCCTGCTGGCCAAGATGATGTTGTTTAAGCCAGCAAGCAGAGAAGAAGAGGGGATGGATCTGAGTCTTAGAGAAATCCCACACTCAATGGTCTATTTGCCCAATGGAATAGTTGGGATTTCCCAGTGGGAAATTCCTGTGTGAGATTTATGGCTCTTTGTTTCAAGCGAGATTTAATGGCCCTGTGCCCATTTATACTCCAAATAATGCAACAAACATGCACTGCACGTGAAGTGAGCATTCATTTGATAGGAGACACGTCATATAGCCGGGCAAAAAAGTATTTAGTCAGCCGCCAATTGTGCAAGTTCTCCCACTTAAAAAGATGAGAGAGGCCTGTAATTTTCATCATAGGTACACTTCAACTATGAGAGACAGAATGAGAGAGAAAAAATCCAGCAAATCACATTGTCTGATTTTTAAAGAATTTATTTGCAAATTATGGTGGAAAATAAGTATTTGGTCACCTTAAAAAAAGCTAAATTTCTGGCTCCCACAGATCTGTAACTTCTTCTTTAAGAGGCTTCTCTGTCCTCCACTCAATACCTGTATTAATGGCACCTGGAAAGACTGAATCTGCAATAGGTAAGCAGCTTGGTGAGAAGAAATCAAAATGATCACAAGAACGGTGAGCAACAAATCCCAAAACCACATGGGGGGACCTAGTGAAGGACCATCAGAGAGCTGAGACCAAAGTAACAGTGTCTACCCTCAGTAACACACTACGCATCACGTTTGAGCTTCAGCAAGAACCAATGAGGTTCATTCTCGTGTTACGCAGCACATTTGAGCTTCAGCAAGAACCAATGAGGTTCATTATCGTGTTACGCAGCACATTTGAGCTTCAGCAAGAACCAATGAGGTTCAGTTGAGCTTCTGTTTATGTTCACTGATCAATGTTTATGTGAGTAATAGCCTTAAATAAATTGGTTATTTAAAAAAAAGCGATCAAGTCACTTCCGAAAATTTGAAATAAATCACTCAATTATGGATTAGTTTAATGATCTCTTTATGAACTTTTTGAAACGTCAAATTGGTAGTTGTGTATCTGTCTATGGAGGAACAGAAAGCTCATCCCAAAGATGAACGAAAGTCTTGGAACAACATTAGGGTTAGTAATTAATGACAGAATTTAATTTTTGTGCAAGCTATATTTTATGTATTTTATGTTTTACTATTTTACAGTAAATAAAGTAGACTTATAATATAATATTAAAAGGAAAAGTTGCATAGCCTATGTTCTTCGGATTTCGGAAGCAAGTCAGTTGTTTCGGATGTTTTATTATATATTTTTTATTTATAATTTATTTATGGCATAGTTTATCGGGTATTTTATTAAACGTTAATAAACCTCAAGATATTGTTTTATTTAATTTAATTATAAAAATTTCATTTTTTATTTTATTTCAATTTTATTTTGGTTATATTTAATACATAATTAATTTAAAAGTAATTTATTTTACTTTACCTAATTTTTATTAATTATTTTATTTAGAATTTAATTAACAGTGCATTAAAAAAATGGAGAAACAATTGAATTATGCTAGCTAGGCACTTAAGTAAAATAAAAATAAAACATTCATGCTCTGCTGACTGAATATCCGCAGAATTTTCTACATAGATCTGAGGAAATTTCTATTTTTTAATAGGGAAAACTCAAATATTTTCACACCATAAAATGACAATACACTAAGTAGGTAGCCTAGTGTTTAAATACTGGTGTTGAATAATTTCCTGCAAGGCAAACTGATTTTCTTTTGTCAGTATGAGTTCTGCTCTTTAATATGAAGCCTGATGACATTATCATTAGACTTCTAGAAAAAGATAAGTATTAATACTATCAACCAATGTATGATATCATCAGTCTGCCAAAATTGCACATGTTGTGGAAAAAACCAAACACAAAATGATATACAGTACATGTCTGTCTGTCTGTCTTTTTCTTTTCTATGGACAATCATAAGAAGCAACAGATTCATCTATTTTTAAACAATTGGCTACGTTACCATAGTGATTTCAGACATATTGTTTCCAAGCAACAGCATCAAATAAAAAAAAATAAAAAAAGACATGAATGAAGGAAGAGGTTTATGAGGAGAATCTCTGGACTGATTACGCCTTTCTGTCCATTCAAGAAACCCGCTGGTGTCAACATAGAGAAAAAATGGGGGACTATTTTCATTCCCTTCCAAGTGAACGTCAACTTGTGGCAACTTGAGAGAGAGCCAACCCCAATGAAAGAGTTTGGATGAGTTGTTGACAGATCCTGTGGATGGAAGGCTAAGCTCTTTCATTTAGAGATCCACTTTGTCTTAGACGGTTCTCCTAAAATGGGGTGGGGGGGGGGGGGCGTTTAAATAGACAAATGTGACAGACTTGTCAAACCAATGGCATGCTGTTTATCTATAAAAAATTGATCCTGGGTTTATTTGATGAGTTCAGTTTATTATATGGGTTCAGATTTTGGTATCTTGACAAATCTGAGAAACGATTACATTTCAATCTCCTTTTTTTCTCACTATAGAGGCCTGTTTATAAAGGGGAAAGGGGATGTTGGTGAACGTGAGCATCTCTGGGTAGGTTAGACCCCTTTCACATGTTTGCACATAGCCTACTTTATGAGTTAGTTTACCCCAAAATAAAATATTTGCCATTATTTACTCGCCCTTATCTCATAACAAACCCGTAAGACATTCCTTCATCCTCTGAAAACAAATGACAGTCTACGCAACTACCACTTTCTAACCCCAGAAAACTAGCAAAGACATCATTAAAGTAATCCACGTGACTCTAGTTTAACCTCAATTTTATGAAGTGTTTGTTTGCGCAAAAACTGAAATGATAAAATTATAAATCGCTTGCACGTTTAAGCAAAAACGTCCATCCGAGTCAACACAACACGCATGCGTAGTGGGTAAAGGCGCTAAAGTAGTTAATCATGTTTTTGTTTTGGTTTGGTTCCTGATTTCATTAAAAGGATCTTCATTTGTGTTCCGAAGATGAACGAAGTCTTACAGGTTTAGGGTTAATTAATGTTAGAATTTACAATTGTGGGTGAACTTGGCATCGACAATGCGTCCTAAGAAACAAATATGTTGTTTTAAATTGACTTGGATGGAGAAAAAGAACAAAAGCCTCCTAAAGCAATAAGATTTGGTTGTCTGAAGACAAAGGCAGAACAATGAACTTAGTTTTCTCTCTTTTAAAACTCAAGTGTAAGAAAGGATATGAAGCACATGGTACCCTCTATACAGCAGACCCTCCAGAGTCCGGAGTGCGTGAGATCTCCGCGGACCTTCTTGGGTTGCGTCTGCGTCTCGTCCGTGCTGGTGTTGGTGGCGTTACAGATATAAGCCCGAGAATAAAGCCAGTAGTCGGTCCCGATCGCGATGCTCATCAAACTAAACGCCACAAAAGCGCCGACGGTGGCCAGCAGCATCTGAATCCCACGGTCACACCACGCCATGGCCAATCATACTAATAAAAACTGGGGTAATAATCCACACATCGTTCAAACAAGGACGCGCTTCATGTTTTGACTCGCGCTCGCGCCGCTTTGTTCTGACAGTCGGCGTGTGATCAGGAAACTTGAGCGCGTCTCCTCCACATGTTGCTGTTGATACAGTGAGCAGATCTGAGCTCACGTCCTGTTCGCTTTCTATGCTTTACTGGGAGTTTTGATCATCACCTTGTCCATTTCCTATAATCAAACCCCTCTTTTCCAAACTCAGATGGCTTTGATTTGGGATTGCGATCTTCAAACCACACCTTCAGTCACACTAACCAATGAGAAACACACATGGCCTGAAGAATAAGATGATGCTCTCACATCTCTTCATGATTATGATAATGGTTTAATGATTCAACGCGGCAGGAAATGAGTAATAAAACAAGATAGAAAGTCAGATAGGCTACATAAAGTAGGCTACAGGTTTGATGCTTTTCATTGTGACTTAAGATCGAAACAATTTATCCCCACCCCACGGGGGCTAATGTCATCATATTTCTTGACAAATAAAGAGCTGAACTAGTTGACTGAACTCAGAACACACTGAGCCGGAAACAAAATTAGATTTATGAAAAGGAAGGTCCTGCGGGGATCGTGATTGGTCAGCCTGCAGAGTTCCAGCTAAAATCTACCTGTTCAGTTTATATCTCATAGTTTTTGTTTTATTATTAAAACTGGTGTTTTAATATTTTTGATATGGAACAATTAAAGAAATAACACTCACCTCCCAAATAAAGTAAATATATTAGGCGATATTAAATATTAATAATAATCTAAAATTAAATAGTTATATAATATAGAATAATAATAATAATAATAATAATAATAATAATAATAATAATAATAATAACAATAATAATAAAGTCTCCAGCATCTCTGCAACCTTCCATAGTACAAGTAGTTTGGAAAATGAATGTAGAATAGAATGGAATGGAATGGAATAGAATAGAATAGAATAGAATAGAATAGAATAGAATAGAATAGAATAGAATAGAATAGAATAGAATAGGAGATATGTAATTATATAAATATTAACTAATCTTTTTTGATTTCTGAATCTGATTTCGTATCCCAGAAATGATTCAATACATTTAAATGCATCTATAGTAAAAACTAACAATATTATATTCACGAATCTTGATGAATATAGCAGTTGAAGGAGGTATTATATACCAGAAATGATTTTATCACCAAAATCTGCATAAGACCAGCAGTTTCGAAAATGGATGGATGGATGCTTTCATCATCTCAAGTACAGTAACTATAGTGTTTATTTACAGTGTCCCAGTGCTGTAGATGATTTCTGGAATGTGCTACTGATTACACAGCTAAAACTGTAATCATCAATTCACATGATCTATAAAGCTCAATCATTTACAAACTGCCACGTTTAAGGGAAAGGATGTTCTCACAACCTCATCAGGTAGGACTTGTGTGTGTGTGTGTGTGTGTGTGTATGTGTGTGTGTGTGTGTGTGTGTGTGTGTGTGTGTGTGTGTGTGTGTGTGTGTGTGTGTGTGTGTGTGTGTGTGTGGCCTGGTAATCCCTACGTTATGGGGACAAAATGTCCCCACAAAGATGGCAATATCCGAAATCCTTGTCCTTGTGGGGACATTTTTAGGTCCCCATGAGGAAAACATCTTATAAATCACACAGAAGGAGATTTTTTAAGAAAGTAAAAATGCAGAATGTTTCCTGTGATGGGTAGGTTTAGGGGCAGGGGCAGTGTAGGGGGATAGGATGTACAGTTTGTACAGTATGAAATCCATTACGCCTATGGAAAGTCCCCATAAAACATGGAAACACGACATGTGTGTGTGTGTGTGTGTGTGTGCGTGCGTGCGCGCGCGTGCGTGTGTGTGTGTGCGCGCGTGTGTGCGTGTGTGCGCGTGTATGCGTGTGTCTGTGTAAAATAATCTGCTCTATATTTCATTTTCATTATTTAATATTTTGCACCATCTATTTCTTAAATATGTATGTAAACCACACACAGGAAGACAATATTAAAATTGGAATATCAGTATACAGACTGAAGGTATGTCCAAAAATACCTCTAAAAAGGCGCTGTATTGTATTGTTGTGATGGCTTCAAATTGTAAAACCATGCATGGTACTTTGAAACCAATGTACTGAAAGCTTACTTATGAATCAAGCTATTTATGTGGTTCTCCAAAGTATTTCCAAGAATTTTTATGGTAGGCCCTATACATGTTTTAAAAAAACAACGTGGTAGAACCGGGATACTTATAAATAAGTGGCATAACATCTGGGAAGTAAGCCAATAATAGCACCCTTCCTATCATTTGTCCAGCTGTAAAAGCAACATGCTTTAATGAAACAGAAAATCAAACAGATCCTTATTGGCAGACAAATAAATAAAAAAAGCAATTGTTTATGGAATTTGCTTCAAGTAGTACCTGAGAAATCCGTTCTCCTTCAATCTGGTCCAGCCAGACCCTCAGAGCAAAGTGATGAATCAGTCTCTCCTGGGAAACAGACATTACAACAACAACCGGTTGTTTGTTAGCTTAACACGTTTGACACAAAAATTGCAGTATTGAACATGGAAGCCATTAACTCCATTAGCAATATGAACGTTTCTCAGAGAAGCCATCATAACATAGACACAGAGGTGCGGCTGTGCTGTATGAGACTGTAGTCTATCTTTGATATTTATAGTCTAATAAGTATGGTGGAGGTGGAGAAATTGAGCAGGACCCCCAGATGAGTGTGTGATCAGCCCAGTGGATCGATGGAGAATGTGCATGGCTGGAGTGAGAGCGCTGAATGCAGACACACTGATTGGGTCGGTCGAGATGAACACAGGCCTTCATTAGTAGGAAGTAAATGGAAAGGATCTATTCACAGCTAGCTGCTTTCCTACACTCTATCCCAGAGATGAAGATACATTAAAAATAGGTTTACATGATGTTTCTGATTAACAGCAAGCTTTCTGACTTTTACACTGATTTAGCCCTTATATTTTGTATAACAAAATATTGTTTTAACCCAAAGGAAAATTTCAATTTCATTGTCTAATGGTCCATTCTGTAATATAATATAATATAATATAATATAATATAATATAATATAATATAATATAATATAATATAATATAATTAATAAAATAAAATAAAATAAAATAAAATAAAATATAATATAATATAATATAATATAATATAATATATAATTAATACATAGAACAGGCATAACATTATGAGCTAATAATTGTGTTGGTCCCCCTTTTGCTGCCAAAACAGCCCTGACCCGTCTCCACTAGACCCCTGAAGGTGTGCTGTGGTATCTGGCACCAAGATGTTAGCAGCAGATCTTTTAAGTCCTGTGAGTTGTGAGGTGGGTTCTCCATGGTTTGGACTTGTTTGTTCAGCACATCCCACAGATGCTAGACTGGATTGAGATCTGGGGAATTTGGAGGCCAAATCAACCCCTCAAACTCATTGTGCTCCTTAAACCATTCCTGAACCACTCTAGCTTTGTGGCAGGAGCATTATCTGCTGGAAGAGACCGTCCACAGTCACCAGGGAATACCGTTTACATGAAAGGGTGTACATGGTCTGCAACAACGCTTAGGTAGGTGGTACATGTCAAAGTACATCCATGTGGATGGCAGGACCCAAGGTTTCCCAGCAGAACATTGCCCAAAGCATCACACTGCTTGCCTTCATCCCATAGTGCATCCTGGTGCCATGTGTTCCCCAGGTAAGCAGCGCAAGCGCACCCGGCCATCCTGAAGATGTAATAGAAAAACGTGATTCATCAGACCAGGCCACCTTCTTCCACTGCTCCTTGGTTCCCAGTTCTGATCGGCTATGCAGCCCCATACGCAACAAACAGTGATGCACTGTGTATTCTCATATCTGACACCTTTTTATCAGAAGCAGCATTAATTTCTTGAGCAATTTGAGCTACAGTATAGCTCGTCTGTTTGATCGGACCACACAGGCCAGCCTTCATTTCCCACGTGCATCAATGAGCCGTAGCCGCCCATGACCCTGTCGCCGGATCACCACTGTTCCTTCCGTGGAGATCTTTTGAGAGATACTGACCACTGCAGAACGGGAACACCCCACAAGAGCTGCAGTTTTGGAGATGCTCTTAGTTGTCTAGCCAACCCAATTTGGGCCTTGTCAAACTCGCTCCTTACACTTACACTTTCCCATTCTTCCTGCTTCTAACACATCAACTTTAAAGACAAAATGTTCAGTTGCTGCCTAATTTATCCCATCCACTAACAGGTGCCATGATAAAGAGATAATCAGTATTATTCACCTACCCTAATGTTATGCCTGATCAGTATATAATATAATATAATATAATATAATATAATATAATATAATATAATATAATATAATATAATATAATATAATATAATATAATATAATATAATATTATATAATATAATATAATAAATATACCCTAATATAATATAATATAATATAATTCATATTATTTAATTCATATTATTTAATTCATATTATTTAATATAATATAATATAATATAATATGCAGCATCTCTGCACTATTAGCCCTATTAGTAGAATTATTAGAAACTATTTTACACACAGAAAAATAGGGTGTCAAAATTATACCTTTAGGGGTACAACAGCATGTCACTGGGGCAGTACCCTTAAAAGAACAACTTTGTACAATTTTTACCACAAAAAGGTTCATAGTAGTACCTTAAAGTATACACTTGTACTCAAAGGTACTAACATGCACCTTTTAGGAGTAAAAAAGGTACAAAGATGTCCTTTTAAGGGTACTGCCCCAGCAACAAGCTGTTGTACCCCTAAAGGTACAATTTTGGCACCCTATTTTTCTGTGTACCATAAATGAAACCACTAACCTTAACCTAGCAGTCTACTAATAATCAAATGACTGCTAATTGACATGAGGTTGCAACCTTACTTATAGTTTTTAGACTACTGAAATAAAGTGTAACCAATTGTTTTGGTTGTTTGATCATCTAAAAGCAATATCACACTTCTATCAAACATTTGAGGTATCAATCATGTGCGTTTTGAAGTAAGAAATAACCCTAACCAAAGTATAAGAAATAGTGATGATTATTTAAATGAATAGATAAGTGACAACACAAATTCTGATATGTCATTGCCTGAACAACATAGCCACAGACAAATCCCACGTGTCTTCACAACTATATATTGATGTATGCCGTGTAAATGAAAGCACTTGAAATGAGTTTGCCAGCTTGAAACTGAGGTACCAGAAGAACGGTGGGTGTGAAATAAGCCTGAAAATGTGATGTTAAAACCTGAGAGATTTCTGTCCCTCCATTTCGCTCAATGCACAGAAACAACATTAGTGATTAAATGCATAACTTTGTTGGATGAGCTAAACATTTACATTTTGGGAATATTCTTTTTGACATGTTTTCTTGCAATTAGAACTGTGATTGATTGCACCATTAATCACCTGGAGCGCATGTGCCAAACCGCGTGATGTGTTGCTTATTCACCGCGGTAAGAAAAATCCCATACCGTCACAGCCCTTTTCCTGATTGAGCAACATTGCAGACTCTTAAAAACAGCACAAATTCAATGGCATTTTACTTAGTTTCCATATGTGTAGCCTAAAGTGCTATGTTGTTTAATTTATTATTAACTTAACCATCATTTAAATCATTAACTTGGTTTCGAAATGCATGATATTAACGAAATCATTGTTGAAACATGCAGTTAGACTGAACAAAAACTATGAACAAAAACACACAGGGCAAAGCGATTTCACGTTACAAGCATAAATCTTTATTCCGATATAAGATTGCGCACTTTGACATTTGTGAAGTGTCTCGTCTGCCTGCTGATCTCATAAACATAAATGTAAAACTTTTTAATAAGTACGGGAAATTTCAGACTTTAAACAACAATTTACTGACATTTCCGTTAAAAAATGTACAGGGAGACTTAATTCAGATAGAAAAATTATGTCTATAGAGCTGGCAATTTTTTCTCATTAGAATCATTTCCTATTAACCTAATAATTCAATAGAGTTAGTTTAGGAATACCAATATGACAGGTGCGGCTCTTCTCTTATGACCAATCTCGTGAGATCCACCAATAGCAAACCACCTTCATCCAACCATACAATCAACTCCCCATGGGCAAAATCAAACCCCACCCTACAACATTTATTCTTGTTCGAGAACCATCTATTGATCCGTAACTCCCGTTTAATACCCAATTTAAGGTGAGAAAGTGATTTTACAACTAAATTGTAAAAACTTGGCTAGACCTATGGAGAAAATACCGTTTTCTTTACTTATCTTCTGTAATGGTTTACTACCTAGCCTACTGTAAACAACCTGTGGCGTTTATGCCCTGCTTGGTAAAATCACGGTCATAACCTAAGCCTAAACCTTCTGCGTGTATTGCACAAATATACTAAAAATATTCTTATCGACCTGATTCACTCTGATTTTAGGGGAAAATGTGTTCATTGTCCAGATTCCATTATTTAGAGATGTCAATTCAGGAGCCCAACCATTGCTAAATCATATTTTTAAACCTCTCACCTTGATAAAGTGAGATTTGATCTGTATTGTGTGAATTGTTTCCTCTGTGAGCGGAGGTAAGATCTGAAACTGAGAGCTGTGAAATTAAAATGATTTGTGGGTATTTGGTTGCGTATTCTGCTGCCATCCACAGGTTACAGAAAAGCATTACAGGCTCTGGGCCATTTTGATTGTAATAAAACAATTGTCGTTTTAACATTTTATATAAAAAGAACATTTTTTATTACTTTTTGAACCGTTATATCAGTTATAATGTAATTTATTCCAGTGATCAAAGCTGTATCTTCAGTATCATTACTCATCATTATCAATGTTTAAAACAGTGCTCCTTCATATTTTTGTGGAAAACATGATACATTTATTTCCAGGACTCTCTGATGAACAAAGCTCAAAATACAGCATTTATTTTAAAAAGTAATTAGAAATGTTTCGCAACATGTTATGGTTTACTTGATAATTTAATGTCCTTGCCGAGTAAAAGTCCAATCCTTTACAAAAAAAAAACTGCCATTCTTTGCTCTAATACATGTGAAAGTAATTGCTCCATTGCCTGTATTATTAAAAAGAAATCAATCTGTAACCCGTCTGACCCGAAGTGAAAACGTTTAATAGGTTTTTGCGAAAAAGACACTACAAAGTCTCACCTCTTGTACATCACATACCTGCAGGTCCTTGGGTTGACATTTCAAATGTTTCCTTTAACACCCCATATAATATGTAACACAAACACACAGCAACTTCTAGTACAGCATTTTATTAGGCACAAGGCGGGAGGGAGTTGTGTTTACAGTAATGCCCTCTCTCTGAGTGTTTGACCTGGCCTGGGATCAGTTCTAGATCCACTCCAGTTAAATCATCATCAACATATCATACTACAGACCTGAGCTCAGGTAACAGTGTTTGTTGGCAGAACAGGTTTACAAATGGTTATTGATGATGTCACATTGCATTTCCCTTTTCATTACACGATTAACTGCGGTGTATCGGTTTCCTGGTTTCAGCTAGAGTACGACCTGCCCTGATCTCGCAGCTTTCGTCACTGCAGTAACGGATACACGCAGGCGAAGTAGCCCAGGTTCTGGCAGGACTTGAGCCAGCGCTGTACGTTCGCTGGTGCAGAGCTGGTCTGGCCGGCCTGCAGGACGCAGCAGGCGCACACCACGTCGGCCAGAGAGAATTCCTCGCCTAGAAGCCACGGGGAACGTCCCAGAGCCCCGTTTAGTGACCTGAGCACGGCCGCGCGTTCCTTATTGCCCCCCTCGGCCAGCTGGAAAACTGCCGTATCGATCCAGCTGTCCATCTGCGTGGCGGCGACCGGGTCCTGGGGTTCGGCTCCCAAAAGACGGAAGAGGAAGCGCGCCACATTGGCCTCCCCCTCGATCGGGCACATGTTCTGCGTGTTGAACTTCATCTGCAGCTTCGACACTGAAACGAGACAAAAGACACAACGGTTAGCACAAACATTTGGAGCTACTGGAGCATTATATAGAGTGTATGGATAATCTAGAATTATGGTTTTTTTTCTATAAATATTGGTTCTAGTTTTTATATCCCATTTATTCCCTTTTTTCCTTATAGGATAAATGGTAACACTTTACAATAATGTTTCATTTGCTAATAGAAGTTAATATGAACTAACAATGAACAATACTTATACTAGATTGTTCTGAAAATAATAATTTTTTGATTAAAGTTCTGGCTGATCGCGTTCCGTGGAAGTGTTAAAAGTGCCTTCTCAGAGTTTAAGATGCGTACGCAACGTCTGATGAGTGTAACTCATAGACTGTAAAAAAATATGGACGTAGTGTCCGTGACGTCACCCATAGGATTCTGATAAGCCGTTCTGAAGCTTAAAGTATGGGTGAGCTGGGCGTTGCCATCTTGTGAGCGAGTCAACGCGTGTCACTCCCGGATAACAGAAAATGGGCAAAAAGGCGGGATGTGCGCGGAGCTGAGGTGACGCAATGACTATAGACGGCGGATAAATGGCTATCCACCTGTAACCACGCCCTTAATTATGCAGAACCTTAAGGCTTTATATAACGTAAACGAATGAGTTATAAAAAAATTCACCCCCCTCAGAGTTGTCATGAAGATCAAAATTAGCCTTATAAGCCAAAACCACAATTTGTACCAGGCTGTAAACATGTTTTTTTTCTGCTTTAAAGTTGAGAATTTTAACATGGGGCTCAATGAGATTCTGCTCCGTTCTGGAGCCTGTCCCTAGTGGCCAGTTGAGGAATTGCAGTTTACATTACTTCCGTATTGGCTTCAAGAGAGATTGCGGGAGGTTGCCGCTTGGCGTAACTGGTCATGTTAGCCTTTGAAATGCAGAGGCACTTTCAACACTTTTCCCATAAACTGAATACGGAAGGCGATCAGCCGAAACTTTACTTAATAATGTTTTAAATATGGATATTTTTCTTACACAAACGCATCAGTTCACTTCCAATGGCATTTATTAACCCTCCAGAGATGTGTGGAGCACATTATTTGATTAACCGATGCATTTATATAGACTTCAAAAACAGAGCAACAATCCCCGTCACTTAGGACTTTTTTTTAAATATAACTCAATTTTTATTCATCTGAAAGAAGAAAGTCGTATACATCTAGGATGACTTGAGGGTGAGTAAATCATGGGCTAATTTTAATTTTTGGGGGAACTATTCCTTTAAACTCTGACACCGTATTTCTCGGCACACCTGTTTTACATGTATTTGGCACCACCTATTGTTGCAGGTGTATTACTGACATTTAAAAGTCTAGACCCTGAATATAAGATTAACCATTTTTTTAGATGCATTTCTAAGAAAAAAAATGTGTCTTGTATTCATAACAATATGGTACTTCAACATTTTTAATTTCTAAAGGTGCATCTGTTAAGTTAACAAAACATATATTTTTAAAAAAAAAGTTGTTTTCTCAAAATGTTCATGGATATATTGCTGTATGAATATCTGAACATGCAATATATCAAAAGAAAGAAAAGACCCTCTGCTTTAATTTTTTTTTTTTTTTACAATCAACAGTTTCAAGAATTAAGCAAAAAGCTAAGAAAAATTGCATTTTTGTCAAAGACAACATCCCAATCAGATTCAGAGCGATGATCAAAACACAGATGGAGTAGATGGAGTCTATCAACACCCCAAAGCTTCACAGTCCTGTAGCTTGTCCTGGTTCTACATTTCATTCAGTAACATTAGGTAGTTTTG
This sequence comes from Pseudorasbora parva, assembly GCF_024679245.1. NCBI lineage: Eukaryota > Metazoa > Chordata > Actinopteri > Cypriniformes > Gobionidae > Pseudorasbora > Pseudorasbora parva. The sequence goes on from NC_090173.1 coordinate 18,174,298, forward strand.
ATTTATATGCTGTTTAATGTTATTTTACATATGCATCTGCATACACACTATTGCTTGTTTCTGTTTCTTCTTCTCCTGTGTTTCAATCAGGAGATTCTTTACTCATTCAGAAGATTTGTAAAAACAAAAATAAATTAAAAAAATACATGAAAAGCCAGAAATTTTCGTCAATAGCAGGAAAAGAGTTAAAAACTAACATTAATAAATGCTGTAAAATATATTTCTCATTGTTTATGCATGAGCTAATGTTAACAAATGCACACCATTTTCATCTGTGCACATTTTGTTTTTGAGTCTTTATAATTGTGTTGTCAAAATGTAATAACCTGCTCCACCTATATAGCAATGTTTTGTTTATTTGTTCTTTTTGGCTAGCATTGACTGATAGTACTGCCATTTCTGCTGAAAGTTTCAATTCAGCTTTATAGTTCACTGACAGAAAACCCCTCAATTAAGTATAAACACAAAACAAGAATTTTGTGCAGTTTAGACAACTTTAAAACAGACGTTATTGAAAAATAACACTCTTTACACCTTATTTTAAGGAGTCCGTGTTACAATGTAATTATTCATTTAATTTGAAGTCATATTAATTCACAACATGTACTTACTACAGGGTTCGGATTAGGAATATGGTTTGGTTTAGGGATAGCTGGATGCAACCATGCAAAAGGAAACTGTAAAATGAAAGAGTTACCAAGAAATAGTGAACTGAAGTGATTGGCAGCTTTAGTAATTATTAATTTAGTCATTTTTACTCAATAGAACCCATTCATAATTTGATTAAAAGTTGTTTTCAATCTGCTAAGTACAACCTGCAAAATTTCCACCAGAGATTGCGTTTAATTAAAAGTACTTTTTGAAGCAAGTTTGATTTTTAAAATTAAAATAAATTAATACTTCTTTTCAGCAAAAACGCATTCAATTGATCATAAATGCTGTTTTGTTTTGTTCTTGAGCATCAAATCATCAGAATGATTTCTGAAGGATCATGTGATGTTGAAGACTGGAGGAATGATGCTAAAAATACAGCTTTGATCACAGGAATAAATTAGATTTTAAAATATTCACATTTTAAATTGTAATAATATTTCACAGTATTTTACTTTACTATTGATCAAATAAATGCAGCCTTAGTGAACATAAGAGACGCATGTTGTATAAGCATAAGAACATAAGAGACTTTATAGAGTGTACCTTTTTTTTAAGCTGAAATCACAATGACTTTAGGTTTCCATGAAAGTATTGCCAAAAATCATGTCTATAGAGAAAAGGAATGAGATTTTAACTTGCAGAACTGTACTGCAGAAATATATGATGGAAACCCAAGATCTCACACTACACTGTAATATGTAGGATGTTGCCCTCGAGATGTTCCATGAAATTTAATGTTGAAAAGTTAATCAGACCACACTGCGCACCAGAATCACTTTTAAAACTCTGTGCCAGTAAGTCTTCAGGCATTTTTGCCTTTAATATTTCAAAGAGCAGTATTTCAAGTGACACACCAACTTTCAAGCTTATTATTTTGGCCTCATTTCTAGTTGAGTCGTATGCATTTTGACACAACATCTTCACACATCCTCTAGGGCAGTGGTCTTCACTATTTTTTTCATGAGAGCCGCACTGATAGCACAAAATCAATAGGAGAGCCACTTTTATTGCAAAGCAGGGGCGTTTCTAGGATTTTCGTTTTAGGGGAGCTTACCCCCCAGTGAGGGTAAGCTATGGAAAAAATGGTAGCATAGTGTAGTGTCCAAATTGCGCCATTAACTAGTATCTTACAAACATGCATACCCAAACGATATTGGCTGTTTATTACTTATAAAGCAAATATTACCCCCTTACTGCATGTTCATACTTTACATGTAATATTTGTATCCAATAATGTTTATAATTACAGAGATCCAAAATGTTAGTGGGGTTCGGGGGGCATGCTCCCCCGAGAAAATTTTGATTTCTATGATCTACATATGTGCATTTTAAGATGTTCTGAAGGCCAAAAAATTAGATAACAATAGCACTAAAAATGCCTAATCTGATGAAAATGGCTTTGTTAATATTTCTTGTTCGTTAATTAGGCCTACATTATGAATAACATAGGCATATTTTCAGTTAAAAATGTTGAAATTAGAGTAGACAAAAGTTTATTAATTTGCCTGAATATTTTTGTGAAAATAAAACTTGGCTGCAAAAAGAAAACTGAAGATACAATACAAGAGAAAAATAAATGACAGATGTCTTAACTTTCATTTTTACAAAAGGTGCATAGCCTATATCTGCTACAGAGGCTCAGATGTACACACACACACACACACACACACACACACACCTCTGCTTCTGACGTGCGCTTTGCTCCGCGCCGCTGTGGATTGAAGAACACGCAGACTAAAAAAGACGGACCGAAGCCGAAGCCGAAGCCTCCCGCCATCCAAAAAAGCAGAATTACATGCTGGGATGAGCGGAAGCATGCATGCATTTCCTTGACTTTCTTCATGTTGTATTTGTAGCTTGTCGTTGCAATCCTTGTGAGGCATGAAAGATGTTCATTGGTGAGGCGGTTTCTCTGTTAGAATCGTCCTAACTTAGCGTCGTGGAATGTATATGGCGTGCATATGGAACGCAGTTTTTCGCGTGCATATGATACGCGTATTATACGCACAAACCCCCCACCCCCATCCAAGAGCGTGTCATATACACGCCATAAAGTGCGTATCATATGCACGCGAAAAACTGCGTAGCATATGCACACCAAAACTCATATACATTCCACGTGATTGCACACTCGTACTATTGATACGCATTCACAACCGCGCAATGAGTAACACTGCTCTAGAGGAGCGTTAAACACATCAGTCTGGTTTTACAAGAGAACAACAGAATGCACTGCAGCCCTCCTGGAAAACACATTCTGATAAATGTTAGCGTCTTTCCTTAAAGGGTTAGTTTAACCAAAAATGAAAATTTCCCCATAATTTACTCTCCCTCAAGCCATCCTAGGTGTATATGACTTTCTTCGTTCAGCCGAATACAATCAGTTATAAAAAATAATATCCCATTCCTGGCTCTTCCAAGATTAATAATGGGAATGAATAGAGGATGAGATTTTGAAGCTCAAAAAAGTGCATCCATCCATCATAAATACAGCTTCAGGGTGGTAATAAAGCCCTTCTGAAGCAAATCGATGGGTTTTTGTAAGGAAAATATCCTTTTTTATAAGTTATAATCACTGGCTTCCGGTAACGGAACATGAGTCGAGTTCTGGGGGGCAAGTGTGACCTCTGACTCAAAACAAACAGAGCTGGGCAACAAATACAAACTCCTCCAATATTTCCCTAGTCTTGTTTTGCTCGATCCTCTTTGTTTCTGCGCTTTCGTCATGTATTGGGTCAGAGGTCAATCTTCCGCCAGAAATAGACTGGTGTACATCCATTACCGGACGCCGGAAGTTATAAATATGGATATTTTTCTTACAAAAACACATGGCTTCAATTCAAAAGACCTTTATTAACCCCCCTGGAGTCGAGTGGAGTCCTTTTATAATGGATGGATGCACTTTTATGGGCTTTAAAATATAAGGTACCATTCACTCCCATTATAAAGCTTGGATTATTTTTAATATCCTCTGATTGTGTTGAAAGAAGAAAGTCATATACACCAAAGATGGCTTGAGTATGAGTGAATTATAGGATACTTTTCATTTTTGGGTGAACAAATCCTTCAAGACATGCTGCGCTCTCTTTTGTATCCTCTCACCGTCTTTCCATATGAGAGTGAAGCCCAGCTGAAAACGGTGGCGGGCGTAGCTGTCTATGTGGCGCGGACCCAGGCAGGACATGAGCGGAGGGGGCACGTCGGTCACAGAGGAGTGCAAATGGACGCTGGACAGCACCTGGTACCGCTGGCACAGCAGGCCATGAAGCACCAGCAGGGACAGAGGAGGACGGGCTGGGTTGGCGTTGATCACGATGTCCCTCAGTGCACCCAGGTCCTGGAGGACAAAGAAGAACGTTTGTAAGTTTGAAGACTGAACAATGAGCACAGTGAGTAACATACATACACACACTTTTTAACCACAGATTATGAAGTCACGTTGGAAAGGTCATGCATGACGTAGGTGGAAGTACAGTCAAACGCCCTTTACAAAACAAAACAAAAACAGGTAAAACAACAATGTAGGATGATAATAAAGTTGAAGGAGAACATTCTAACTTATTGAACCAGAGTACACAGATGACATGACATTTCCAGCGTGATTATTACATTATGTGTGAAGTCGTGGACGCAAGTGCCAAGACCAGCATTTGTGGTTAAAAAGTATATACATTTTTGGTTTTTGTTTTAGAAAATGGCCCGCACGTCACCCTTATTCCAGCGGTTGAGAACATGCAGAACTCTTTGAAGCTGCAAAGAAACTGAAATTTGGACCTTGTTGTTGGTTTATATAAGGACAATTATATGGAGAAAAATCCTGGAATGTTTTCCTCAAAAATTATTTTCCACTGAAGACTGGGGGTTTTTCTGAGATTTTGGATGACATGGGGGTGAGTATAATTCTGTATATACTCACCCCCATGTGAGTATAAATCAGCAAGTTATAATTCTAAAGTGAACAAGATCTTTTGATTAAAATATCCAAAAACCACTAGAAAAATGAAATATATTTTGTTGTACTTGCATTATCCCAAATGTTTCCAAGAATGTTTAAATCCAGAGAATATAGAGAAATAATACATTTTAATCAGGATATGGGCCGTGACCGTGAGTCACCTATCAATGACATAACACTCGCGTTCTCCTCGATTTCCGGTTTTATTTTGTAGAAACCATGGAAACCCTAAAGATGTTTTAATATATGATGTGTGTTTTTTTTTATTAGACAGGTGGGCAAGTGTTTGGACATTCATCGACAGAAAACAAATTACTTGTTCTATAGCTTAAACAGTAATTCTTGATTTACTGCGAGTATCATGTTTCACCATGCCTAATATCGATCTAGCTCACTGCAGTGTGAACACGTCTCATAGCAGGCGCCGAGTGAACAAACAGAGTAGCATTATAACATAACCTTTAATACACTCAAATGTGTCTAATATGATAAAACAGAGCTGTGTTACCACACACACACACGAGCGGAAGAAGCGGAAGTGTCACAGCATAATAAAAGCTCCACGAAATCCAGGTGTCATCAAGAAAAGTGACCTCTAGCAGCGAAAAATTACATATTGATGATTTAACTTTTTTAATATGTAATAATATAAATATAAATAACTCATAAATGGATGTTTTTGCCTTTCTTCATTTAAATTTAACTGCATTTAAATCACCGCAATTTCAGATTCAGTCCCACAATTTAATACGGTTGTCACTAACAAAACTTTTGCAGTGTGTTCTTTTATTTAAATTATGAAGAGGTTATATACAGAAAATGAGACCTTTATAAGCAATGAAGCTGATCTTACTCCAGTTTAACTGCCGCACAAGCTCACTGACTACTATTGCCTGTTATATAAAATCCTTAAATAACCTTTAAAGGGTTAGTTCACCCAAATTTTTTAGTTCAGCCATTATTTACTCACCCTCATGTCATTCCAAACCTTTAAGACCGTCGTTCATCTTCAGAACACAAATGAAGATCTTTCTGATGAAATCCGAGAGCTCTCTGACCCCTCAGTATTCAGCAATGTCATTGCAACTTAAAAGGTCCAGAAAGGAAGTAAAGACACTGTTAAAATAGTCCACGTGACTCCAGTTGTTCTCTTGACATCTACGGCAGCCGATGCGGTTCATGCGAGCACCACGGCATGAGTGTGATGATGCAGGAGCTGCACTGTATTTACAACATGAATAGCATGAGACTGACATAGCCCAGTACGAACATTTTAAATAAAGTCGTTATTTTTGCGCACAAACAGTATTCTCGTCTCTTCATAACATTAAGGTTGAACCACTGAAGTCACGTGGACTATTTAACGATGTCTTCACTTCCTTTCTGGACCTTGAAAGTGTTAATGGTGTTGCCGTCTATGGAGGGGTCAGAGAGCTCTCGAATTTCATCAGATTTGTGTTCTGAAGATGAATGAAGGTCTTATTGGTTTGAAATGTTATGAGGGTGAGAAATTAATGACAGTAATGTCATTTTTGAGTGAACTAACCCTTTAATTCTTGATATAAGATTGTTGCCATAAAGCCCATGCCAAATCATGGCTAGCAAAACAAAGGGAACAGAAACAAACAGCAAACAATCCCAACTCGGTTAACTGGATTGACATGTTTAGACTGCTTTAGTGGAGATCATTGAATGCGTGAGAAACAAATGTATCAATCAATGACGTGTTCGGTGAGCTGCATTACACGCGGGACTGAAATGGTGGCTACAAAGAAATCTCTAGTACTCGTTTTGGTCAGGGTTTGTCTTGAAAAATTAAAGGGGGGGTGAAACACTCAGTTTCAGTCAGTGTCATGTCAATCTTGAGTACCTATAGAGTAGCATTGCATCATGCATATCTCCGAAAAGTCTTTATTTTTTTTATAATTATATAAGAAAGATGCGCTGTTCCGAGTCTTTCCGAAAAAAGCCGAGCGGGTGGGGGCGTGTCGTGTGAGCGGAGCTAAATAATGACGTGTGCAGCAGCGCGCTGCAGTGAGGAAAGTGAGTCGCTCTGTGAGGAAAGTGATTCACTCTGTGAGGAAAGTGATTCGCTCAGTGAGGAAAGTGATTCGCCCGCCGCGTGAGGAAAGTGATTCGCTCTGTGAGGAAAGTGATTCGCTCAGTGAGGAAAGTGAGGAAAGTGATTCGCCCGCCGCGTGAGGAAAGTGAGTCGCTCTGTGAGGAAAGTGATTCGCTCTGTGAGGAAAGTGATTCGCTCAGTGAGGAAAGTGATTCGCCCGCCGCGTGAGGAAAGTGAGTCGCTCTGTGAGGAAAGTGATTCGCTCAGTGAGGAAAGTGATTCGCCCGCCGCGTGAGGAAAGTGAGTCGCTCTGTGAGGAAAGTGATTCGGTCAGTGAGGAAAGTGATTCGCCTGCCGCGTGAGGAAAGTGAGTCGCTCTGTGAGGAAAGTGATTCGCCCGTCGCGTGAGGAAAGTGCTAATACAGATCGACCGCCGGCCTATCAGTGGGTAAGTCAGTAGCTACTGGTTATATCACCTGTTTAGCATCCTACAAGCCAGCGCTTTGATGGGCGTAGCCTGTTGCTTTCGCTCTCTCCCTCGCTCTCTCTCACGCGCTTCCGGTAGAATTGTCCGTAAGGCCCATACAAGGAAATTCCGCCCCCGTTAACGTCAAAGGGGACGCATGATCTCAAAAAACTTGCCGAAACTTATGACTAACCGGAAGTAGTATTTTTGACAAAGAAATACTCCCATCAAACGTCCACCTTAACTTTTGAAACTTTGTCTATGTTTAGTATGGGATTCCAAGTCTTTAACAGTGTAAAAAGATCAGTATGCATGAAACAGCATTTCACCCCCCCTTTAAGACAATTTGACGGTCGCCGTAGGAGAAGTCATACTGCAGGACTGAGCCCCAAATCTTCTGACACTGCCAGAATTTCGTCTGAGGTCAAATTTGATCACAACATGTGAACTAACAATTGAGAATTCAGATTTTAGCCTAGGATCAGAGGAATCTTTTATGATTTGCACATTTTGTCTCAGACGGCCAAAATCGCACAGTGTGTACCCGACTGAATACTGACCTTGCCGAGGAGGGAGTCTAGATCTGCCGTTCCTCTGAACACAGATTCGGCAGGCGCGTGTGAGAGTGTGGTGGCGTCCAGGTCTGCGTCAGGAGTGGTCACCGTCTTCGTTAGCCCGTCAACTGTCGCCTTGAGCTCATACAGTCTTCTCAGGATTTCATCCTGTCGGTCCTCCAGCGCCTTCACAGCAGGATCCACCTCCCCATTCTGAGACACACAGAGGATGCACAACTGCATGGATCCTCTCCCAAACATTTACTTTTACAATACAAAACAACATCCGGCTGCATTAACCTCCTGGGTGACTGAACTATTAGTAACAGCTTTAAGTCAGGATGTCCTGTAAAGAGCACATTCGGGGCTTTTCAGAGATACCATTTATTTTGAGGTTTCACCAGAACATAGCTGAGAATCATCTTTAAACAAAGTTTGCCAATAAAAATCCTGAAACCTGAAAATTGCTTGGTGAATGAAAGGGGAATAAATTCTAAATTCATTTATACCGATATCTCATGCGCATAGCATAACATATGGATAAAATATAGTTTCTTAAGCTATAAACAATGTAATGACATGACAAAATACTAAATTCAACTTGGTTTTCCTAGGTCTTAGGGGGTTAAACTAACATACACCCTTAATATACATAGTAACTAGATCATTTACCTTATCATTATTATTTCTAGTATGATCCATTTCCTTCCTAAGTGTATCGGTGTGGTGGTGGTGTTAGTTGGTAAGCAGCAGTTATTAAAATGAAAGTGTAATTCCAGGAAATCAAACATCTCTCTGGAGGGCCAGCCTCTCATTTCATGGCACAAAGCACTGCAGCTGTCAATCATACCCAACAAGCATGTGTCTATTGCATCAGACAGACTGAAACTGCAAAAGAGCGACTGTGTGTGTATCATACGCATTTGTATTATTGACTGCTCATATGTGGTAACTTAATGGTGAATTGATTGGTAATGTGATTACCTGAAGCGCGTGCTCGCTGCAGTTCATTTCCTGCGCGTGGATATTCGGTAACTTGTACATGCACGTTGGCAAATCAATCTTTATGTCACCGGGACTGACGGGCTTTACCTGGTACATGGGCATGACGACGGGTGACCAACGCACTCCGGTGCCAAAATAAAAGCACGGGATCCAGATATGTTTGTTTTTGACGGGGTTTGTCGATTTCTCGACAGTCCGTCTAGCAGCCAGCTAACAGCAGCCGAGTAGAGAAAGAGGCCATCGCACGTCATTTCCGGTGACAGTGAAAGCACCGCGAGAGAGAGAGAGAGCTAGCTAGCTGCGAGATACGTGTGTTTGCCACAGCCTGAGCGACGCAGGTGTGTGTGTGTGTGTGTGCGTGTGTGTGTGTGTTGCGTCTGACCTCAGTGTGTTTCCCTACTGTGTGTGTGTTGCGTCTGACCTCAGTGTGTTTCCCTACTGTCCACTACAGTGACCCTCTATGTGTGTGTGTGTGTGTGTGTGTGTGTGTGTTGCGTCTGACCTCAGTGTGTTTCCCTACTGTCCACTACAGTGACCCTCTCCGTGTGTGTGTGTGTGTGTGTGTGTGTGTGTGTGTGTGTGTGTGTGTGTGTGTGTGTGTGTGTGTGTTTAAAAACACTGGTATCAAATGTTTTAATTTTTTACACTGTTTATTTAAGTTTAAGTATATTACTTTTTAAAGTAACTTGTAAAGTAACGCATTACTTTTCAACTTTACAACAAAAATATCTGTGTTACTTTTTTTTAAAAGTAACGCAAGTTACTTTTTCACATTAATTTGACTGACAGCTATCATGTCCCCATGTTGAGAAAAATCGTGCAGTGGAGAGTGCAGAGGCGTTGCGTAAACATCTTATTGTAGTTCTACTAAAATGTGAGCATTTATTCATCTCATTTGCACAATAAAGATTCAGTACTCCTCAAAATATATAAAATAAGTGAAATGCAAAATCAGAATACTATGCAAACCTCCAATAATTAAATGTTTAATAAAACAAATATTTGTATCCATTTAATCCCACTTTATTGACCAATATCTTGATGCTGACCTGTAAATATTCAGTTAAACAATGAGCAAAAATTACTTTTTTGTTTTTATTGGTAAAACCCTTTCCCTCTTTCCCTTTGCACAAATTTAGAACTTTTTTTATTATAAAAAACAAGCCCAGCCCAGGTGAAAAAAACACTATTGTAGGCCTAATGCATTACTTTTCAATATTATTTATTTTAAAAATAATGTTTACTCTATTCTTTTGATGTTTTTTTATCTTTATGCTCATATATGTATTGTTCATGTTCATATGTATTATTTATTTATGTTCGTATATTCCTAGCTTTGGCAATATTGCATGATTTACAGCAATGTAGGCTAATTTAATACAGCAATAGCAGTGTCATAAACGGGTCTCCCCTCGAAAACTGTCAGTTAATAAATAAGTATATATGAATGATGTTCATTTTAAATACACATAATTTACCATATAATGCGTACAAAGCGGTACAAAGGCGTAGTTTGATGAAGCCAAGTTTGAGCGCAGCATCTTGGGACATGTGGTCTTCACCTCACAGCTGGTGAAAAATGGGACACGGGCAGAAATCATGTTCATGGATGCGGTTATTAACGTTACTGTAGTGTGAAGCGAGTGCTGTGGAGCTGAGCTAGGCTGCTGGAGACATTGTGAATGAGATGAACAACACACGCCTCTCGGGCAGCGGGACTTTTATTATGACGGGAGACAGACACGGTGCTATTTCCATTTTTCCGGTCATGAGAATGAGGTAACGCAGCTCCATTTATCATATTAGATACATTTAAGTGTGTTTAAAGTGATGTTATGACGTTAATCTGTGTGTTCGCTCAGCGGCTGCCTGCTGTGACATGTTCACACTGTAAAGTGCTTCTGCAGAATAAAACCGGAAACCGAGGGTAACGCAGATATGACGCAATTGACAGGTGACTCCCTCAGACGTCCCGGCTCCTTGATTAAAACAGCAATTTTCTCACAATTTACAAATTTGGGAAACATTTGGGATATTGTAAGTACTCAACTGAACAGAATATATAACACTGGCCAAGTGGTTTTTGGATATTACTGCAAAAATACTACATAGTGTAGAGTACAAAATGTCTTTGGATGAGCTACTATGTCTGACAAAATTTTGAAGTGTGCATATGATGGACACTACTATCCAATGAACAGAGACTGAGAGGATTTGTGAATGGCACTGGGGGGACGCCAGAGTATGGGAAGCCATTCACACCAAAAGTGTTAATACCAGAAGCTGAAATCTTTTTGGAAGTTTTTGAACGTTTTCAGGATTTCTTAAAATTGTTAGATATCAGAAATCTTTGGCAAAGGCTTGCTTTAACTAATTCAATAATAGCTCATTTAGAAATGTTGTAGGCCTTGTAGTAAAATATGAACATATGCATTTACTCTAAGCACTCTATTAAAGTGTTTTGATTGTTATATTATATTATACTCAGGAATTATAACTTTTGTATATTTGTTGTCTTATATGGGTATTTAAATTTATCACGGCATATTGGGTATAGAGGGATGGTGTGTGTTGAATTTTCATTTGTTAATTACACATTAGATTATTATTTTTTTATTATTATTATTATTAGTAGTAGTAGTAGTAGTAGTAGTATTTATTTTGTTAGAGATAATTTTTTCATAATCTCTAATGATTTATTATTATTTATGAATAATAATATAGCCTAGATAATTGAAAAATAATATTAGTGATCTGAACATGCAATCACTGGACACTTTTCTGTGGTTTCATGATCTATCCGGTGGGATAAAAAATATATATACATTAAATGTCGCTTTCAAAATAATTCTGCAGTGACATATTTTTCAAAACCCCTTTCCCAGTGCATATTAGTGTCCAGCAGAGGGCAGCAGACCACAACATATATGATACTGGAGGGTAAATTCAGGCCAGCAGTGACATTGGTGACTGGATTCTGATTATTAGAACACCTCTTCGTAGTTCATACACTATACTGTGTGTGTGTGTGTGTGTGTGTGTGTGTGTGTGTGTGTGTGTGTGTGTGTGTGTGTGTGTGTGTGTGTGTGTGTGTGTGTGTGTGTGTGTGTGTTTGTTTGTGTTGTACAAATAGGTGAAAACAATGAGCTTAGACCTATTATATTCAAGCCATATAATTCCTCGTCTGACAATTAGCACACTGTTTTGTTTGTAAGTTGTCAGTGATGTTTGGAAACCTTTATCCAGTAAACACAATGAACTGTAAAAGTCATGGACATTGCTTGGTCAAAAGGAGCCCTAATCTCTCTCTCTATTATGTTTATCACATCTTGAGTTCTGCAGTCATAAACAGACACAGTGTGCCTGGGATGTGTTCAGTCATGTGTGTGACTACAGTTCCCAGAGTCTTTAGCATGCAACCTGCTGTGTATGTTATTGTGCTATGTGTGTGTGTGTGTGTGTGTGTGTGTGTGTGTGTGTGTGTGTGTGTGTGTGTGTGTGTGTGTGTGTGTGTGTGTGTGTGTTATTTCGGCATTCATCCGCTCAGGGACAGCGGCTTTGTACTGTCAGCACACCTGTGATCTGTTCTGCCTCCCAAGCCCTGCGTTTGCTCATTTACCGATGAGCCTGCTGATCTGCCCTGCTGTGTGTGATTTGCGTGAGGAACCGTGTTTATGTGTTTGTGAGTTGTTGAGGTTAACCGAAAAAGAGTAAGGAGGATATAGTAAACCTGCACATATGGTTTAATATGTTCAAAGTGTTTATACTATATAGCCTACCTGTACCCCAAACTACTTTAAATGAACTATATAAGAAATGTATTTCAATTCATAAAATGGCCCTGATATGTCACTAGGCATTGAGAAATCATGTTCATTTTAAATCCTTCTATCACTGACAACAGTAGTCCGGCCAGGATATTGTGAGTTAAACGTTGTTGCAGCCCTGATGTTTGTTTCTGGCCTGAACCTCCGCCCTCCACCTATTGACCACTCACAATGTCAGTAGTGTTTTGGGTTGCCAGATCCTGCAGCCTATCTGGCAACCTCGAGTCAGGGGGAGGGGAGGGGGCTACTCTGATCTACAGTCATTTGAAAGTGATTGCAGTACCAGTTTTGGCCACAATCTTACATACACTTCCTTTAATAGACATCCAGCCTATGAGTAAAACTGTGAAGATACACCACTATAATAAAATAACTTAAAATAATAATAAAAGGATTAGCTCACCTAAAAATGAAAATTCTATGTTTTTTTCCAAACTTTCCCTCCATAGACAGCTGTGCAACTGACGCTTCATACAGTTCATAAAACGAATCAATATTAAGCGGTTTAGTTCAAATTTTCTGAAGAGACTAGATCACTTTATATGTACAGAGTGAATTTAGGTTTTATTCACAGCTGTGGTAAACAGAAGCTTAAAGGGGTAATGAATTGAGAAATCAACTTTCCCTTGAGCTTTTGATATATAAAAGGTCATGGTAATATAAGAATATGCTGTAAATTTCAGAGCTGAAAACTTCCTTGTTAGTCAAAGAAAAGCTTTTATAGACACCAGGCCCAGCAAACGATTGTGTGCGCATCTTGACGTAATCACGACGAAACACTGCATGTGTAGTTCAGTAGCCCCGTCCACCGACTCATGTGATCACGCTAGCCAGCAGCAATAAACATGCCGAAGAAGATAGCAAGATATTGTGGAAGAACACGGTCGCTGCATAAGCTTCCTTCGGATCCTAATATTAGGAATGCGTGATACTTAATTTATTTTTAATGAAGTTCCAGCTCACATGGGGAAGACATTATACATGTGTTCGCTTCATTTCACTGCGGAATCGTTTGTAAACAAGTCTCAGGTCGATACTGGACTTGCAGCATATTGATATTAAAACACAATTGTCTTCATTCTATATTGGAATCGTAAACGTAAAAAACGCAAATGCAAAACGTAAGCCCGTCGACAGGCCGGTGAATCTCAAATAGTGAAATAATATTCCTTTATTGATGTGTGTGTGTGTGTGTGTGTGTGTGTGTGTGTGTGTGTGTGTGTGTGTGTGTGTGTGTGTGTGTGCGTGTGTGTGTGTGTGTGTGTGTGTGTGTGTGTGTGTGTGCACTCACGGTTTGCGCTCATACTCACAGATTGTGCGGACCAAGTAATACAAAAATTATATTCCAAATAGTCACAGGTGGATGAGAAATAAATCATTGTTTGTTTGATAAAGACGTTTACGAGCCCTGTGAGAGAATCATTCCGGTTGCCTTTCAAAAAAATCCCTCCCTCATGTGAACTGACAGGGGAGCTAAAGCTCATTAAATATGCAAATCTTCTCCAATCCTAGCCGTGGGCGTTTACTTCCGAGTCTCCAGTGCGTCACGCCCGTCAAAACCCAGCGATGGAGAGAGCCTCAAAACCAGTGTAGAAAATAGCATATTACTTATTAGTTAAAATGTTTTTGAATGTAAAAACCACAAACGTCATTAGTTGACCTCAGATAACAGTATAAAAATAAAAGCCAATTCATGACACCTTCAAGCATGTTTGCTTGACATGCAATAACCGATGAGGTTCATTCTTGTGTCGTGCAGCATGTTTGAGCCTCAGCAAGAACCAATGAGGTTCATTCTTGTGTGTTACGCAGCAACTTTGATTGGTTTGGTTCCGGAAAAAACAATTAATAAACAAAAGTCTTGCGGGGTTAGAGTGGCATGAGGGTGAGAATTTTTTTTTTATTTGGGTGAACAACCTTTTAAATAAGAAAATCACAAAACCATTGATTGAAACTTCAACACACTGTCTGAGCAGATAAAAACGGTCCCCTGTTCCCTGTCTGTTCAACAGAGCATCTCAAACGCCACCGTCGCACCGTCAGCAGGAAGGACACAGACAGAGCGAGAGACATTTAATTAAAACACACAATTGAGTTTGGTGTCCCGACAGCTTGTTACGCTTTAATAATTCACTGTCCAGTGAAGTCCTGGAGATGTGACTGGTATACTGTGAAGAACCCTGTTAGGTAATGAGTAGATCTGGTGGCCATACAGTCGAAACTGAGCCACGGCTGAAACCCCACAGTGACTCCTGTAATCATGGCGAAACTGGAGCGTCGAAGAGAAATGGAGCTCGGCAAGTATTCGTGAACGGCGGCATTTTGTGTTGGGGTTTGACATCGTCTAGCAGAGTGTCTCTGATACACAAAACACCTGGAGCGGGGACTGATCACATGCATCAGGATAATGCAAAGTCCAGCAGTTTTAGAGTGTGACTGGCATACTGTTTAGTATGGATCAGTATACTGAATGGATAATTTAGTCACAGTTGCTTGGCCAGTCTCATAGCCTATACTGAATATTCGTGCAACATGTCATCTGTGTTACGTGCATTTACCCAACACAAGGTTTTTATTATCAAATGAAGTATTGCCAGACATTTGAATGGTCGTTCATTGTCAAATGAAGCGTTCCTCAACATTTGAATGCCTTAAGAACCTGAATAGGCGATCTGGAACAGCCACAACCAACAGGTCATGGGGTGTGAGGCAAGCAAGAGGAAGTTCAGCCAACAAAAAACAAACTTCTTGGCATATCTGAATCTATTAAGGTTATTATATGGATATTGGCTCTGCCTAAATGAACAAATAGGATTTCATCACTTGCTAAAAGCCAATGAGGACAGTGAGTAAAGGTCAGAAAAAACAATCAGTTACATGTGCACTATGAACTAAATTACAAATGAAAAGCAGTGCGCCTTATTGTTTTGAATGTGCACTTGTGGTGTACCTGCTTCAGATGATGCTTTTCAGTAAATTTGGCAGTAACTTTAAACATAATTCAAACTCAATAGAAGTAATTAGGGAATTACATACATATATTAATTTACTGTACTTAAATGGGTCAAAAACACTCTAATTGCTTTTATGTAAATGTAAACTATAAAACATTTCAGATTAAGGAAAAATAACATGCAGTACAGTGTCTAAAAATGCCACACTTAAGTAAATTATTTCCAAAATAAGTACTTTTATTACAAGAGAAACCCTAAAGCCCAAAGACAAGACTGCCTAAACCTCATGACTCCAATGCTTGAAATGTTAAAAATCCTCACGGCTCCTCAGACACTTTGCATGTATTTGCTTTTGCAAAGGTGGGTGAATCTGAATGTTTTCAGATGTTATTTTTATGTAATGCAATTAATTGACTTCAAGATCATTTTTTTCACATACAAGGACTTTATGTGTAATTTATTTGTAATTTAATAAGTACTTCTATTACTTACTACCGTGATGATGCAGTGAAACATGCCAACTTGTACCATTTTCATGATTTATCTAATTTCTTATGTGGTTCAGATACTACTAATATTTACTTACTACTAATAATATTTTGAGTTTCTATTCATTAAACCAATTTCCTTCATTCATTATATCAACATATTTTTTATTTCAATAAACTCAAAATTTTAAGGCAACCAGGTGACTTACATTTTTAAGTTAAACCAACAATATTTTTTTTACAGTGTATGGAACTGCCTTTTTTTTTTACTCAAAACGGTGTTCCCAGTGTCTGCAGTGGTCAGTATCTATCAAAAGTGCTCCAAGGAAGGAACGGTGGTGATCCGACAGTCGGGTCATGGGCGGCCAAGACTCATTGATGCACGTGGAGAGCGAAGGTTGGCAGATAGTGGAGCTAAAAATGTGGATGATATAAAACAATATATCAAAACAAAACATTAAATTGCAAGTTTTTCCACGTTTGAAGCATCTGCTCAAACCAAAGTAGAACCATTATTAAGACATCCCTGTGTCTTCTTAGTGATAAAAGAAATCTCATATGATTTCCATATTTAAAAAATGATTAATTAAGATGCACGTAAAATGTCCTGCATGAGGAGTGACCTGTATCAGAGCTGATGTCATTCTCAACCTTTTGCTGAGATTTCTCATAATGTATAAGTATCAGTCTGTAACCCTACGCAGAGATTAAACAATAGCAGCCGACTCGCTGGCCAGAAGCCCACGCTGCATAATGCATGAGAATCCACCCAACCGTTATCTTCCACAACACTTAAAACTTTTATGACGCTCTTTTATGCTTTTTCAGGACTCGGGCGAGCCCAAATTGAATCAGATCTGAATAACAGTAGGGCCTGCAGCAGGTAATCCCCTTTATCCAAATCTGTAATTATTGTTGTTCATACTTCATACACCATCTAGCCGAAACAAACACCCTGGAGGAGCTATGAACTAGCCGGTAGCACTGTGTTATCACAGAGGATGAGGTGCCCATTAAATATTCAGAGACCTTTAATAAGTAAGACGACCCTGACACTTCTTCCTCGGTATGAGTTTTTGGTGACAATGAAGCGAGGTGCATCAATTATTGACCTGCAGAGAGACAGCAGGCACAAGACGCTGGAACCAGCCTGTGGATCAACGGCCGTCACCCCACCAGACCAGTTAATTGCCACGGATGGACAAAAGAAATTTGGCCTGCATTACTTATTTACATCACTCTTTTGCTGCCTTGATTAGACATGCTCATCAAATCTTGCTGGGAAGCCCTGCTCGAGTTACCGACCGATAATCCCGCCCGACCGACTCAAATCCTGGGGATCCGATCTCAGCCCTTTCTTGAGTTTTCTTCATGGCCCCATGCATGACTGAGATGTCAAGTGTTCGGGCCACATCTATTGATAACATGCATTTGATACTGTTCACCGTAGCTTAAGTTAATTACATGGGATTATCATTAAATGTGCATTATATCTCACTGAACTGTGGTGACATAGGTGCACTCATTCATTATTTATTACAGGCAGTGGAATGAAATGGAGGTGAAAAGCTGCATGGCCGGTTAAAACACGGTTTTGACATTTCTTGCTGAGATACAATAGCCTGACAAGCCAGACCCACATCAAGATGTTTGGTCTGGAAACACACCATTGACAGGGCTCATTCGGAGGGGCGGGATAAACGGTTGTCTTTAAACTCTCTCTGCATGCAATAGGATAGCTCTACAACCAACCAGAGCAACGTTAAGCGGAGCTCGTTGATGGATTAAACTTTCGCTGTATCCGGTCGGCAAAACTCTGAACACATCTTCCCTTCTTAAGAATGACTTCAGTGCCGTTCTTTGTTCTTTTCTCAGAGGAAAGCTTAACTCCAAGTCTCCCAGAGTCGCAGTCAAAGCTGATTCGAAAGACCGCCGTTCGCCAGCTTCTGTGTTTACTAGAAGCACACAAGCGCAACTCGGCCGTCATTATGTTAAGCCCCGCCCACCGACTCTATACACGATGTGATTGGCCTGACCAGAGTTTGGTTTTTACAGCTTAGAAGGCATTGAGAGTTGCTAGACGACACTCGCGGCAGATTCGATTTTTTTCCGCTAGGGTGCGTCTAGATTTCTAGGCTAGAGATACAATACTGTAGACCTTATATAATATAATAGAAGGGATCCATCTGTATCATTAGAATATATTAAAAAAAAATAGATGGTGTTTGAATAACTGTGCCAGGGCTGCCAAAAGCATTTTCTCCTACAATTTGTTTACATGCATTCAAGATAAAAAAAAAGAAGTTTTTTTAAACATACTTAAATTGTAGCATCAGCTCTTTTATCTCAGATGGTTCAATAAAGGTTTCAGCCTCTCTAAATCTATCTGAGAGCCTTCCCTGCTCTGATCGGTCAGGTGACCCAGTCTGTTGTGATTGTTCTACTCTGCTCTTATTGGTCAGATGACCTAGCCTGGATGCCAGCCGAACTTAGCTTTTCCCACAAATTTTTAGGTCGGGCGGTTCGGTCTGGCCTTGCTCCATAGAGGAATAATTATCCCCGAACAGAAACTGTTTGGACCAATGAAATCATCAGGACGGGCTTTAGACAATGACAGTAGGATGATCAACAGTAACGTAATCATGCACAACATCAAATGACGCTTGGATTATATTTGTTCAAATCCTAAACGGAGAGCTTGTTTGTATCTGCATTCACCTTCACAATTTCTCTCAGAAATGATGATCATGTTGGGTAAGTACTCTGTGTATTATTAAATTCTTTTATTTTTTTACAACACCGGCAAAGATCGTGTATTCCAGTGCATGTGCAGACAGGGTTGCCAAGTTTTTACAACAAAACCCGCCAACTACTAGCCCTAAACAATAGCTTCCCGGGGGGTTCTCCGGGGGAAAAATGGCTTTGGGGGGTAAAATGTGTGTTATTTTGGCAAGGATGCCTGCTAAAATTTGTACTCATGGGTCTATATATCACATAATAGTCGCTTCAACCCGCGGACATAGAAAACAACCCGTGGAGAAAACGCGGACTTGGCAACACAATGCAGTTGAGCTCTGTTGACATTTGACTATGTGTCGCTTCGTTGCTCTGATTGGTTGTAGCTCTGTCCAATTGAGGTCTTTCCTGGTTCGGTTGAAACACGCCCCATAATCACAGCCCAATGGAGCAGTTTCAGACTCATATTCTGACTAGAATTGAGTATGACCACGTCAGGCTACAGATGACCCAGTCTGTTGGGATTGGTCAACTCTGCTCTGATTGGTCAGATAGCCCAGTCTGGAGTGATTGGTCTACCACTGCAGTGTGTGTCAGAAACTGCCATTACCATATCTTAATTCAGCTTTGGATCTTCCTCAGCACTTAAAATACATTAGTATGAAGAGTGGTGTCGGTTTTACCTTATCAATTCAATCCTGAGTCCTCATCCTTTGGAAGTGTATCAAAGTGGATTTGATTTCACAGCACAGAAAACAGCGTCTTCTCAACAAGTCAACAAACTCTTCCAGTTTCAGCTACAACTGCAGTGTTTGGCATTATGGCATTATGCAAATGTGTTACGAACCTAGGTTTGTGCAGGAAGTAAGATTGAATTACAGATGGCTTTTTTTGATGAATTATTCTGATTTGGGTCATTTGACCCGCAGCACAAAAATCTAACCCACAATATGAATGTAAAGCAATGGTTAAAAAGTTGGCCACCTTAAGGTGTGTCTAGTTTTGCATAGTTATGTAATATTAAACATTTTATTTCAGGCAAGTAAGACTACGAGTACTAACTAAAGAACAAGCTTGATGGCTAAACATGTTAAAATTAGCAACACCACATCACACGCAGTCTTGCAAAACAGTCACAAATGGCTTTTTGCCTTGACTGTGTTCTTTCTTCTTGCTTTCACTGCAGCTTGAGATTGTACAGTAATAATATTGCACTGTCACAACTGTCCGGCTCACCTGCCCTTGTCACAGGATCCCACTCTAGTGTCCAAAGAGTCAGCCTGGACCTGGCGGCTCCGATTTCCTTCCTGTTTACAAGTCATGGTTTCTGATCCTTTAGGGGTCATAGATCTATTGTATCCCTGAATAGTAGTATCTATGACTGTCCCCGCCCTATATATCCCAGCAGTGCTGCATGCACCACGTTTAAAGCTCAAAAGTTGCTGTAAGTCAGTTTCAATGAAAAGAAAATGTACTCCTTGTTAATTTACTTTTGACATTGTTTATTTTTATTTTTATTTAATTTTTTATTTTCAGTTCATAAACATGATAGGCATTGCTTTGACAACAGATGATGAAAGGTTTTAAACTATTTTGATAAAAATTGCATCTAGCCAACACCAATGGTTTTCGGCAGATTTAATCTGGGATTTTTAGGAGATGATCATATGATAAATAATAAAATATCCAACCAGCAGCATTAAATGTTCAATCATTGTATTTTGAAATGGTGGAAATTACTAAATATTTAATTTGCGAAAATACAATGAAGACTTAGGGTACTATCATCACACACCCGGCGCAATCCCAAGGATGTAATGCTCTGTTTTTGCCTCATTTGGAAGAGTAATTAAAATTAATGTTGAGCTCTGCTCTGATTGGCTTATTTCAGCAGCTCACAGCAGTTCAGCTGTTCAGCGAAGCGGCTCGTGAGTCCTGACCATCCTGACAGAACACAGACCGACTGAATGACACTTTAAGCAGAACATCTCAAATGGAGATTGATAAAGTGCAGCTTACTTGTTTATTGGTGTTTTCAGATCATCTGAGAGAGAGAGAGAGAGAGAGAGAGAGAGAGAGAGAGAGAGAGAGAGAGAGAGAGAGAGAGAGAGAGAGAGAGAGAGCATATGGTTGCCAGATTGGACATGTTTAGGTAAAACACCCGATAGTATATGTGTTCAGTAATCCAATAGTGGTGGCTTTGGGAGTGGCCTCCTAGGCCAGCGAAGCATTCTGGTAGTTGTTGTCTTTCATCCACATGAGCCAAAAATACATTTTCTCAGTCTAGAAGGGACTAAATAGAAGAATAACTTCACATTTCTACTACATTAATGACCCAGCCTAAATACAGATTCATCTTCCAAACACTGAAGTACCCCTAGGCTTTAACCCTTGTAAGACTTAATAGTAAATGGGATCTATTATCTAAAATATACATAATTAACTTGTATTATATTAGTATGAGAACATATTTCAACTACCAAAACTGTTTTAAAACATACTGATAATCAACTATACAACAACTTTTGCTATCCTTTTACTGTGAAATCAAAGGAGACCATACAGTTACACAATTACAAAGAAAAAACACAACTTTGAAGTGTTGGAACAGAAAATGGCATAACCTACAAGAAAATGAAGCACTGTATTTCAGTGTAATAATTGCTGTTACTGTTTTTGGTGAAATGGTGGCGATATCTGGCAGCACAGGCGTGTGAAGCTACAGAGCACTCATACACAGGCTGTAGTGCTAATGTCAGGGTGTGGTGTCTAGTGGTCAACATGCTTGTCTAATTCTAGGTCCTGTTGTGTAATTCTCAGCTATTAAAGTCTACAGTGAGCTGACTGTTTGGAAAACACGCATTTGTGTTGAAAATGCATTGATACACTGGGGTTGAATTACAGTATGTCGAGCCAGAATTATCCTCCAACATCCTGACTGATAGCAACAGGAACGACACCCATATACAACTAACTACATCTATCTATCCAACCTATCTATCTATCTATCTATCTATCTATCTATCTATCTATCTATCTATCTATCTATCTATCTATCTATCTATCTATCTATCTATCTATCTATCTATCTATCTATCTATCTATCTATCTATCTATCTATCTATCTATCTATCTATCTATCTATCTATCTGGTACTATTTTCACAAGTAATGTGTACATTTTCAAAACTCTCAGTACAATAATCCAAACTGATCACACTTGTAACACAGTTGAGCTCCTCCTGAGCTCATGCTTTCATTCAGTTGCACATATTTTCAGCCCACATTATCATTGTTTCAAACCCAAGATTGTTATAATATTTCAAATCATCCTCGTTGCTGAATTAATCACAGTAACAGAGGCTACAGATGCCACATAAGAAAATATGCTTACATATCATAACTTTATGTAAATGAATCCATAATGTTTGTAATAGTATCTATTCAGTGTGTTATCAAAAGGTCTGATAAAGTTATGACACAGCCATGAGGTTTGAGCTTGCTTCCAAAAGAGTAAACGTTCTCACTGTGCCATCCCTTACGAAAGGAAAATATATTTACCAATATATTACTTGAAATATATTATAATATATTGTAAATACATGGAATAATATATTGATTGTATTATACAATATATTATAATAATAATAATGCGTTCGATTTATATAGCGCTTTTCAAGGCACTCAAAGCGCTTTACATATAGAAGGGGGGAATCTCCTCAACCACCACCACCAATGTGCAGCATCCACCTGGATGATGCGACGGCAGCCATATTGCGCCAGAATGCTCACCACACACCAGCTGATTGGTGGAGAGGAGACCGAGTGATGAAGCCAATCAGGATATGGGGATTATTAGGAGGCCATGATGGACAGAGGCCAATGGGCAAATTTGGCCAGGATGCCGGGGTTACACCCCTACTCTTTTTCCGAAAGACATCCTGGGATTTTTAATGACCACAGAGAGTCAGGACCTCGGTTTAACGTCTCATCCGAAGGACGGTGCTCTTTGACAGTACAGTGTCCCATCACTATACTGGGGTGTTAGGACCCACACAGACCACAGGGTGAGCACCCCCTGCTGGCCTCACTAACACCTCTACCAGCAGCTACCTGGTTTTCCCAGTTGGTCTCCCATCCAGGTACTGACCAGGCTCAGCCCTGCTTAGCTTCAGAGGGAAACCAGTCTTGGGTTACAGGGTGAAATGGCTATTTAGGATACTGCCATCTTTATAGTTGTCCACATAATGTAGAGTTTACCAGTTTATCTGTTGTGCTTGTGATATTAGCACTATGAGTTTTGAAAATGTATTGTACACCTTTCTTGTGAAAATACTTAACACAAGTGGCAACAATTAAGTAAAGTTCACAATATAATTTTGGGAGGCGTGAACCCATCGAATCTTTAAATCAACCTCTAAGCATATGAGCAGCCTCCTACCTCTTTCAGGCATCAGTTGTTTTGCTCCCTCCACCTCCCCAACTCCACCTACTTGCATTCATGTTTACCTTTCTCTTCTTCCTAGCACTAGTAGTCGCAGTTGGGGTAAATCTAAGCTGGAGTAGAAGCGTCTCCCTCGAGCTCCTCCACTGCGGACAGCAAGCCAAATAAGTTTTAACCTTATAAGCTAAAGAGTTTATGGGTAAATGAACTCGTGAAACGCAGATAAAGAAAAAATGTCATTGATTGAACACAGCCACAATTGATTTACAGTTTTTATTTATTTTTTATTGCTTACACAGTAAAACTAAACCTTTCCCCCAAATTAGCAAAACCTCACACAAGGAGCAAAACACTGATCTAGATTTGCACAACTGTAAGCACATTGTTAGCTTCACACTTTTTGCAAAACACTAAACACACACTTGCATGAATTTGGCACAGAAATGTATTGTGATGTAATTTCCTTGCAGTTTCCAAGCAAATGCTTTCAAATGAACACACCCATGAGCCAATTGGTTGAACACAGCCACCAGGTGCACACACACAAACACACACACACACACACTGGTGATTAATTGTAGACACACCAATCAGGTTTAGGCACTATAAAAAGGAAACAGGTAAGTTGACCTGCCTTCAACAATAATGGAAGGCAATGTCGCAGTAAGAGGAACGGTGAGATTGGGGGGGGGGGGGCCTGTGGAGGAAGAAGAGTAGAGAAAAGAAGAGGGGATGAGAGGGGAAGGGTTAGGGTTCAATTGTATGAACCAAGTGTGTGCCACGCACTGTCAAAATTAGGTTTTGTTAGTTTTTCTCAGTCACTTTGGTACATTTCTCACATCACTATTTACATTTGAGTACAGTGAGTACAAGACTGAGTACAAGACACTGGATATGTATGTTTCACATTTTTACTGCATATGCTCTTTGCAATTCTAATTTGTTCACAGCATTGTGCAAAAGAAAAAATACAGCCTTATTTACAATAAACATAAACTCCCTTTGGGTAGAGCTGTGCGCAACTATTGCAGTACATATTGGAACTGAACATACATCATACATGAAACTAATGCTTCACACACCCCTTCTCATCAGTAAAGGTTGAGATTCACCTGAGAGAAATTTTTCAATTTAGGTGATATTTTCAGGAATAAATGTTTTTTTTATAAAACAATGTGTACAATTTCCTTGACAGATTTTGACTAGTTCAGCATTTTTGTATGTAATGATTGAAGCAATTAAATGAGGACTATTAGTTGTATACGGAATGCCTATTCAGCATTCACAAGTATAGTTAATTTTGACTGACATGACATAAGCAAATGATAATGTGATAAAACAGCAGAGTTGTATGAAAGCAATTGATGCTTGTCCAAAAGCATTTGCAATTTGTTGGAAGGAATGAGAAACTGCTGCTATGATGTGCACAAATGGTTGAACTAACTGTTGTGCAGGAAAAACTGTAAATTATTGTAACATTTTAAAGCAGCACTAGGTAACTTTTCAACCTTCATAATATATTTTCAAGACTCTTGTGATGATAAATCGACTTACAATAGGTTGAATGACACGTCTGCCATAGCCTGATGGGGTCTGTATCGTTTTTAATCGTACTTTTAAACTTCGGGTTTCGGGTAGTAACCCGAGAACAAAAAGAACTACAAAATTCGACTTTACGGCATATACGTCACTTCAACCAACACACACACTTCCTTAAATTCGGACGTGCGAGCCTAACTTTGTTCGTCGGATAATATAGTCATGTCCGAAGCAGCACAGACAAATAAGGAAGAAAAGGTTTTGTTGGAGGAAAGCAATAAGAGGAAACGAAAAAGTGATGGGATTAAAGGCAGGACGAGGATCAACATTAGACCAGCGTTTGCTCGTCGGCGTGAGCTGAAGGAGGCGTGCCCGACCGATGCTGTCATGCTTGTTATAGTGATTATCTACCACTCAAACATTGAACTGAAGTATCATATAGATTCTGTAAAACGGCAACCAATAGACTACTATAATGACGCTGGCTTGTAAACGTGAGCATCGCAATTATTTGGCGTTAGAAAAAAATAAAACCCATGAAATTATATTCATATGACATGCTGAAACATATGCCACTGACTGTAACGTTACCTGGGATGAAGACATTTCACACGCGACGCCAGAAGAACACCTGCATGTGAACTCCTCTCGTATAGACATACGGGGTCCGCGGGTTATGAGACGACCCGCGCATCACTAGTTCAGGGCTATCAGGGTTGTCATGTCAACAAATGCACGCGCGATGGTATCCCCTGTTGTAGGATGACAGATCTTACGACGGTAGTTGAGGACATTATTTTTTCCCAACTGTAGGGGGACCCCGAGAGCAAAAGTTTCCCAGTGCTGCTTTAAAAAAAGTGTTTAACTTTGCAAAATAGCTGGGGTGTTCTGCTACTTGTGTGTGTGGATGTGTGAATTGTGTGTAGTGTTTTGACAAAACAAGCCTTGTTTTTAAAATTGTTACTGTAAGCTATCGTTAAAAGAATAAAAAAAATAAAAACTGTAATCCTTATTTTGAAGAATATAAGGTATGTATACACAATAAGGTCTCGGTGGATGTCCCAGGCCTTATTTTGGAGAATATAACATAAGGTCTCGGTGGATGTCCCAGGCCTTATTTTGGAGAATATAACATAAGTTCTCGGTGGATGTCCCAGGCCTTATTTTGGAGAATATAACATAAGGTCTCGGTGGATGTCCCAGGCCTTATTTTAGAGAATATAACATAAGTTCTCGGTGGATGTCCCAGGCCTTATTTTGGAGAATATAACATAAGGTCTCGGTGGATGTCCCAGGCCTTATTTTGGAGAATATAACATAAGTTCTCGGTGGATGTCCCAGGCCTTATTTTGGAGAATATAACATAAGGTCTCGGTGGATGTCCCAGGCGTTATTTTGGAGAATATAACATAAGTTCTCTGTGGATGTCCCAGGCCTTATTTTGGAGAATATAACATAAGTTCTCGGTGGATGTCCCAGGCCTTATTTTGGAGAATATAACATAAGGTCTCGGTGGATGTCCCAGGCCAGAGAGGGGGAAATATAACTATGTGTGCTGCCATGTCTGAGAATGGTGTGGCAACTCCCATCCCCAGTCTTGGCCCATACACTACACAGAAGCTCCTCATCTTCTTGGACAGCCTTCATTTTGATTTGATCTCTGAAAATGAGAGAGGTCTCGTAGGGCCTACCACAATATGTCTTTGATATGGGACAATGTGAATATCCAGGGCCCGCTCATCAGGGCCTGGTGCACTACTCATCCAAGGATGGTCATGGTGTTCCTACCACCTTACTCACCTTTCCTCAATCCTATTGGAGGTGGAGAGTGTATGAGCATCGGACTTAAGATCAGAGGTCCCTGCTCCATGCAATGGACGCCGCGTGAGGATATTACAGGAGATCAGTGTAGGGCATGGTTGGGTGAGGACAGTGACCAGTGAAGAACTGTTACAGTTGTGAAACTCCAGCTTAATTTACAGCACTGTAGGCTGCAAATAATTGTCATTGTTTTTTGTCTGTGTTTATATTATATATATTTTGCTGTGTACCTTTTAATTTTACTCTAATGTATGTAAGTTACTGAGCGTGTGAATAAAAATGGTTACAATTTCCTTGGCACTATGAATGCAATGTGTGATGTCAAAACCTTGGAGGCTACTCTTATACTCAGTTGTATTCTGTTAGCTAGAGAAAAAACAGTACAGTAACCATTGTCAGTGAAAGGGCTAAGACTGAAAGGTGGGATATTTCAATGGTCCTCTGCCATAGTGACAAAACATCGAAACATTTTGACTTGCAGTGCTTACACAAAGCCATAGGGACGAAGCCTTTTGGTGGCACTGACTGTTTAAATTAGAAGGAAATTTAGTTGTGACACATGAGTGAACTGTTTTGGGAGAGGTATGAGCTTTTGCAGGTGAGTCATGGTGTTGTGCCGGACCATCCACATTATTTGGCAAAACATTATTTTATTTCAAAACAAACTTTCAAACGGTTATGAATCAGCGTATTGATTCATGATTCATGATTCCGAATAATGAATCGATACTCTGATTGATAAAAATATGTCGTTATTTCATTGTTGTTTTTTGCGCACAAAAACTATTCTTGTCGCATCAGTTAAGTTATTTAACTGATTATTTTGTCCAAAGTGTCCTACATTTAATTTTAAATCATCTTAATTATAAAGTTATGTTTCCTGAAAATTTTTATCTAACCTCAATGACACTGTCAAATACTGGGTTCAGTATTTTATAACAGTGATGAAAATAACACAGACAACATTTGAAATATTTTGATCCATTTATTTATTCACTTAAATAGTTTTCAGGTAGTTTTACATTTGGTCAAAGCCCATGTGCGCCCCTCTACATATTCAAAAATCAAACAAAACCTCTGGAGTGAGTGTGTACAGTATGCGTCTGCGTGTGCGGACTCTACCGTCCCCCGGGAGGAAAGAGTCCTGTGAATGGAGTGACGAGACTGCTGAACTGAAATGAAATCTGAGTACAAGAGAGGGGGGAGATGTGTACTGATCATTCAGGACAGAACCATCGCCTGGAATTCTGCAAGAGATCAGAGACAGAATGTGTTCATGTGGGCTGTAAACTTCAAATGCTCACATAAACAATTTACAGAAGTTACCTTAGAAATACAATGGTGATAAAGCCAGGAGTATATATATATATATATATATATATATATATATATATATATATATATATATATATATATATATATATATATATATACATATATATATGGACTTGGTAATTCCACACAGTAACATAGCCCCGATCTAGTACACACTGAATCCACATGTAACCGATGTGGCCCGGATCTGGGCAGACATTATGTTGCTGTCTGGGATGTTAGTAGATACACAGTTGTTAGCATAGGATGTGCTGCTGCTGCACAAGTAGACATAAATCCTGTAGCAGATCTAGACAGGTGGAGTTGGAGGAGGTGGAGGGTCTCAACTCTAGCTTACAGCAAACACTGAACCAGATTATTCAAATGTTGAGCAAGAAATCTCATTGGATGCTGAATCAGCCGAGGCCAATCAGCTTGTGCCATGTGGTAATGATGTGATTGCTTGCAGATGAAATGTAAAGGACCGGACAGCCTGCGTCCTCTAGCGTTTAATACCTTAACTAGATATATATACCACCAAGCATGATTTGGATATTAACATTTCAACTAACTTTACATAGATGCAAGGTAACAGCTATTAAATCTATCTAATGGAAAATGTTTGGATCAATTTTGCTAGTTATGAATGATGTAAAATACATTGCCTAACCAGAGTCTATAGCTGGATCATCATTGCAGTGAATACTATATTTCTAGCATGTTATACGTTTTGGCAACAGTTCTTCTAATGATGGAGTGTGTAGTTTTTAATTTCTTAAACAACCATGTAAAAAGACACATCATGGCCATATTCCAGGATGACAATCTTATATATTTCATCAGACTCAAATAAATTTCACACATGAATGGGCTCCTCTGAGTCCAGACCTTAAATTCACTGACAGTGTTTGGGATGTTCTGGAGGAGACTTTACAGAGGGCTGGACTCTTGTATATCTTCAATACAAGATCTTGACCAGAAATAATACGCTTTTTGATGGACATAAATGTTGTGTTCCTGGAACATGGCCATGATGTGTCTTCCGACATGGTTGTTTAAGAAATATATCCTAGAAACATAATAATCACTACAATAATGATCCAACCATAGACTTTGAATAGTGTACACTTTGTATAATGTAAAAGATATAATTACCATCTACTCCAATCTTGCCGTCGCTGTCATCATCGGCTGCTGACAGGAAAGCCTTTGTCTCTTTATCAGTCAGCACACGAGCACCAGGTGAGAACCGCTGCAAGAAAAACCTAGGGGAAAAAAAAACATCTTATGTTTTAGTCATCTCATGTCCCACGTCAGATAATCCTCCTGTCTAGGGAGGAGATACTCAAAATGGGCAGTCAATGACAGGATGCAATAATACAGGAGGATAAAGTATCCTGTTTAATTAAAAGGCTGCATAAGAAACAGACTGCTTTCAGGTTGTATAATTTAAAGCCCAACAAATCCTAAAAATCTTGTGTTGAAACTGTTGATTCTGCCTGTGTGGTTATTGAGTTAAAGATCCTCAAAGGATGCGGTCTATTTTTGTCATGACATAACATCAAACTCATGTACTTGAGCTCTTCCTCCTCGATGAATCCGCTGGCGTCATTGTCCAAGATGTTAAAGACATTCTTCACCTCCTGAGGGCTCTTCTTTGTCAGACCACACAGCTGGAAGAACTTTTTGGGGTTGAATGAGTCAGGAGCTGGAAAAGGCCAAGGGGATGATACTCAGTTAAAAACACACGTGTGCAATCTGACGCTGTCATTTAAGGAGCGGCTGAACTTGATGTTAAAGGGTTAGTTCACCCAAAAATTTTTATTTCTTTCATTAATGACTCACCCCAGTGTCGTTCCACACCCGTAAGACCTCCGTTAGACTCTTTTGAAGCGTCGACAATACATTTTGGTCCAAAAATAAGACTTTATTCAGCATTGTCTTCTCTTCCGCGTTTGTTTTCAAACCTCAAATAAAGATTCAAACGGTTGCGATCTCAGCAGATTGATATGTGATTCATATCGCCTTTGTCACATGATTTTAGCGGTTTGCCAATTTGACACGCGATCTGAATCTTGAATCATGACCGTTTGATTCTGTATTTGAGGAACACGGAAGAGAAGACAATGCTGAATAAAGTCGTATTTTTTGTTATTTTTGGACCAAAATGTATTGTCGACGCTTCAAAAGAGTCTAACTAACCAACTGATGTCACATATGGACTACTTTGATGATGTTATCATCACCTTCTGGATATGGACAGTATAGTGTGCATACACTTAGATATGCTCTAGGACTAAATCTAAAATATCTTAAACTGTGTTCTGAAGATGAACGGAGGTCTTATGGGTGTGGAACGACATTAGGGGGAGTCATTAATGACATCAATTTCATTTTTGGGTGAACTAACCCTTTAACAGCGGAATAGAGAGCAACAATATTACTCGGGGTAAACGAAGCAAGCCAGAAACGAATGCATTCACGGATTCACTTGCTACTGCGCCGATGAGACACGAACA